>NC_087444.1:19186810-19491206 GCF_036321535.1 Camelus dromedarius
TCTTTCTAATTCATCTCTTTACATTTAAGTTTATAATCTTAAAGAGGTACTGTTTGTAAAATGTGATTTTTAAAAAACCTGATCAAGGAGTGATGGAAATTCTCACACAATGCTGGTAGCAGGTAAACTAAGACAGCTCACTTGGTAAACAATGGAGCAACATCTACTAAACAGCCATTTCTAAAAATCTAGTCTATTGAGATAATCCTGAAATATGGAAAAAGCTTTAGGTGTGAATATTACTGTTGAGCCTACTTATACTTTAAAAAAAAAAGAATCTAAGGGATTGGTAAAGAAAATTGGAATATTATACAGCCATTCAAAATGATGTCTTGGAAGTACCATGGTAATAATTAAGTTATAATGTTAAGCAAAAAAATAAATAAATAAAGACAGAAGATAAAGTGACATGTATAATATAATCATAACTGTTTTTTTTTAATTCTTTAAATTTGCAAAGAAAATAGTTTGAAAGAAAAACACTAACATGTTAAAAGTGTTATCTTTGGATGACGAAACTGTAGGGTTTGTTTTTTTTTATTACTTTCCTAAATTTCCCAGTTTCTCTAAATGAGTGTTTATTACTTTTATTTTTCAGTGAAATTTCTCTCTTTTTATCTCACATGAAACATGTGTTACTTTTATAGTAAAAAAGACTTATCACATTATTTTAGAAATTACTCTGTGTACAAACCTGGATTGTGAACCATCAGAATACATAGATTGGGTTAATATTCCATTATGCTCATGATTTTCAGCTAAGAATATAGCTTAAGAAATTACATAGGACCCTTCTCAGAAGTGTGGCAGCACAGATTTAATTTTGACTAGCAGAGTAGGTATTAAATACCTCACACATTTTTCTACTGGGATCTTCAAGGATGCACCACATGATAAAGTTTTAGAAGATTACCTTCCTCCTAAAACTAAAAACAAACAAAAAAACCCTGGAAACCTTGTCTTGTCTCTTCCTGAAATGTATTAATTAAAACTATTATGAACCCTAAATAAAGGATTCCCAGAGCTGACATGATACTTACAGGAATGATTGCATATTAAAAGAATTGAACTCTTCAAACACTTTTGCACACCTACCTGGAAGTTTCAACAGAGGCATTGTGCTGGAATCCTTGATTCTAGGGTAGCACAGTAGAAAGGAAGAGACAGGAGACTGTGGGGATGACTGACTGACAGTATAAAATACACTGACATTCATTTTATTATTTTGCTTTGCCCCTGTAATTTGACCCTTCACTGCTAAAAGAAGTGAGATGAGCTTTAGACCTATTTATAGCTTCAGGCATTGACAGTGAAAAACAGGTGAAGCCTTCAGTGTTTACCCTGGGACTTTAGACAAGATATCTGTGCTAGGCCAGGAATTGCATTTCAATACTCTAATTCTCTCCGTGGGTTGGATTCTCTTCAAGTGTAATTTTCTTGTATGACTTGAACACTGATGATAATTTTCCACCCTAATGAAATATAATAAAGTCCTCCAGGCTTGTGGAAAGTCAGGGTCCTCAGGATTTTAGTCATGAGAACAGTCCTGTGGTTGGTGAATATGCTGGTACAGTCATCAGGCTCTCAACACACACAAACACACACACACACACACACACACACACACACACACACACACACATTTTCATAAGAAATATCCCTGACTTAGCAGAAATTCACCAGACAGAATTTATTTAATCACTTAAGTCGTAAATTTACTTCAAATCTTATAGAAACACAACTGCTGTCTTGACTGCTCAGGTACCCTCACTCTGCATACTGTTATAAAAAGAATATCTTTCTTATGTATAACATTTGATAGTATGTTAAGCACTTTCCAAACATTATCTATTTGATCCTACTTATAATTCTATAAGGCAAGGAGTACATTACCCTTGCTTCCCAAATGAAAAAACTGGGGCTCTAAGAAGAGTGTCTTGCCCAAAGACATTCTGCTCATTAATGCAAAGCCAACACTCTCTGGACCAAAATTTCATGCTCCTTCCATAACAACAGAGAGTCCTGGTTATGGCTAAGTACAGGAAGACCATGTTTTATTGTGCTTCACTTTATTACACTCTACAGGCATCGTGTTTTTTACAAATTGAAAATTTGTGGCAACCTGCATTGAGTAAGTCTGCTGGCACCATTTTCCCAACAGCATTTGCTCACTTTGTGTCTTTGTGTCACATTTTGGTAATTCTTGCAATATTTCAAAAATTTTCATCATTATTATATTTGTTATGGTGATCTGTGATCAGTGATCTTTGATGTTGCTATTGTAACTGCTTTGGGACACCACAGACTGTGCCCACAGAAGACAATGAACTTATTCAACAAGTGATGTTGAATTATGTGTTCTGACTGCTCCACTGACTGGCTGTTCCCTGCCTTTCCCCCTCTCCTCAGGCCTCCTTATTCCCTGTAACCAACTATATTGAATTTAAGCCAGTCAATAACCTTACAATGGCCTCGAAGTAATCAAGTGAAAAGAAGAGTCAGGAAAAAAAAGACTCTTTTCAAAATATTAGTGCCCGACTAACAATGCTCCTGCTCACCCAAGAGCTGTAATGGAGATGTACAACAAGATTTCTCTTGTTTTCATGCCTGCTAGCACAACATCCATTCTTCAGCCCATGGATCAAGGAGTAATTTTGACTGTCAAGTCTTACTATTTAAAAAATATATTTTGCAAGGCTATTGCTGCCATAGTGATTCCTCTGATGGATCTGGGCAAAGTAAACTGAAAATCTTGCAGAAAGAATTCACCATTCTAGATGCCATTAAGAACATGCATGATTCCTGGGAAGAGGTCAAAATATCAACATTAACAGGAGTTTAGAAGAAGTTGATTCCAACTCTCATTGATGACTTTGAGGGGTCCAAGACTTCATTGGAGGAAGCAACTACAGATATGATGGAAATTGCTAACTAACTAGAACTATAAATGGAGCCTGAAGATGGGACTGAATTGCTGCAATCTTATGATAAAACTTGAATGAGTGAGGAGTTGCTTCTTATAGATGAGCAAAGAAAGGGGTTTCTTGAGATGGAATCTACCTCTGGTGAAGATGCTGTGAAGGATGTTGAAATGACAGCAAAGGATTTAGAATATTACATAAAATTCATTGATAAATCAGTGGCAGGGGTTGAGAGGATTGACTCCAATTTTGAAAGAAGCTCTACTATGGATAAAATGCTATCAAACATCAGTGCATGCTACAGAGAAATTGTTCATGAAAGAAAGAATTAATTGATGCAGCAAACTTTATTGTTGGCTTGTTTTAAGAAATCACCACAACCACCCCCAGCCTTCAGCAACCACCAAGCTGATCAGTCAGCAGCCAACAACATCGAGGCAAGACCCTCCACCAGCAAAAAGATTATGACTCACTAAAGGCTCAGACAGTGGTTTAGCATCTTTTAGCAATAAAGTGTTTTTAAACTAAGGTATGTATATTGTTTTTTTAGACATAATGCTCTTGTACACTTAATAGACTACAGGATAATGTAAACACAACTTTCATATGCACTGGGAAACCAAAAAGTTGTGTAACTTGCTTTATTGCCATACTTGCTTTCTGGTGGTTGTCTGGAACCAAACCTGCAAGGTGTATCTCCAAGGTATGCCCATATGTGATATATCCAAGGTATGTGCTGTGTGTGACATAGCCAAGATATAGCCAAGGTATAGCCAAGGTATAGCCAAGGTGTGCCTGGATGTGATAATTACTGTCAGGTAAAGACAGTACTTTGCAAGACTCAGCAGAATTTAGTAGCTTATATTAAAGATAGCAGCATCAGTTTGGAACTTCAGATTTGGGGCAGAATTATGGGCATGGACTGAATAATCTTTTTAACTATTTCCTACTGAAAATCGAAACAAGCTTCCTTCTTGGCAAAAACAGAATATTTTGCTGCTTAGCTTTACGGCCATCCTCTCCTTTCAATCAACAATATTGGAACACATTACAAAGGTGTTCCTGAACCGAAATATTTTTTGTTCCTTTCAAACTCTTTTTTTGTGACATTTCCACCTGGATTTTTCAATGATATCTACAAATTTTTATATCCAAACCAAATATTTTTCTCCCCAAATCTGCTTCTCCTCCAATGATTCCTATCTTTATGTTACCCTCCAATTTTCTCATTCCATTTGTGACAGATATCCTAGTTGTCTCCTCAAAAAATCATTTTTCCTTTTTCCTTATTAACAAAAGTTAGCTAATGTTAACAAGGTTAACAAAAGTTAACTAGTACACTCAGCCAAAAAAAATTATACTTGCTAGACTTCTTCATAGTGAGAGTGACCATGTAAGAGTCTGGCCAATGGGACAGAAGCAGAATTGCTGGAAAAGCTCTTTTAAAAGAGGCCAACTCGGGGGAATGGTATAGCTCAGTGGTAGAACACATGCTTAGCATGCACGAGGTCCTGGGTTCAATCCCCAGTACCCCCAGTAATAAATAGATAAATCTAATTGTCTCCCCCTCAGGAAAAAAAAAAAAGAGAGAGAGAGGTCCAGTCAGCTGGCATATGTTCTGCATTTTGCCCTTCTTCTTCCTGCCTGGAATAAGAAAATATCTGGGTAGGGTGAGTGCAAATCAACCATTGTTGTAACACAAGTGACAGGCAGGACAAAAGCCAAGTGTGAAGAATGCCTGAGCAAAAAGAAAGGGCGAGGTTCCCTGATGGTACCCTGAAGCTACTAGGTCAGCTCTGGGCTGCTCACCTCCAGACTTCTTAATACTTAAGAAAAATAAATTTGTTTTATCCACTGATTAGTCAGAGTTTTTGGCTGCTAGCAGCCAATGTAATTCTCTACCCCACCCTCCAACCCCGCAGGGAATGCTTTGCTTTATTTCCTTTTTATTTGCCACCCCTCTTTCCCCTCGTCATACATTAACCCCTACCTGCAGGTAATGTATTAACAACTGGCATCATTTCTTGTTCTTCCCACAGTCATAATCATAAATGCACACACACTCACAGATTTATGGGTTTTCCGTTATTTCTTTTAAAAATGGGATGTTATCATACATCTTGCTTTTCACAGTTAACACTGTCTCATAGAAATTCTAAGTCATGTACAATATATTCCATGGTGTAAATGCACCAGAATTAAGTCAACCATTCCCCTATAAACGGACAATCACTTATTTCTACTATTTTATCCCCACTAACAATGGTTTAATAAATATCTTTAACACAGAAAACCCTGAAGAGCCAAAACGATCTTGAAAAGGAAGAACGGAGCTGGGGGAATCACACTCCCCAACCCCAGACCACACCACAAAGCCAGAGCAATCAAAACAGCATGGTAGGGGCACAAAGCAGACACACGTATCAATGGAACAGGACAAAAAGCCCAGAAATAAATCCAAGCACTCATGCCAAGCAATCCACGACAAAGGAGGCAACAATATACAATGGAGAAAAGATGGTCTCCTCAATAAGTGGTGCTGTGGAGACTGGACAGCTACCTGTAAAAGACACATCCTGAGATGCATACTGGGGGTCCTCTGGGTTGACTGACCAGTAGCAGTAATCAAAGCCAAATGCCACAACCTTCTCCTGGGAGTTGCCAAAGCCATCGGGTTGACGGTCACCTTTAAATTCCTGATTTTTGCCACTTTGCCATCAACTTCCCCTTCCTTCTTTGGTCTCCCTTTTTCTGAGGGTCCAGACTGTCACAACCACCTGCATGGTCACCATCCCTCAGCCATAGACCAAGCCTGGCAGGTCGGCCCGGCTGCTGCATCCCTGACCCCAACCCCAAACACAGGCCTAACCGGCTCCAGTCCCAGCCCGACCCCACCTGCCCCACAAGCCTCACGGGACAGCGGCAGCCAATGTAATTCTAACTGATGTTACTTCAAATTCAGATGATTGTAATAGATTCTTAATTATTTTCCCCAAATCCATTCCATGTTGCAAAGTACTGCCAGGTTAAGTCTTTCTGAAACATCAACTTTGATCATTATATTCTCAGTCCAAGAACATTTTGCTGGCTCTTTATTTATTGTTTCAACAAATATTTCTTGGGCATTTAAAAAGATCAAGTTTAAGTGACTAAGGTAAACTAGACCTCGGTTCTAATTGTCTCCTCCTCTTACTAGTCGTGGCCTCAACTTTTGAAAACCTAACCAGACACTGTCCTGCTTATTACATTCAAGTAGTAATGGGTGTTATGAAGAAATAGAACAAGGTGATTTTTAATGGCAAGGGATGGTTTCAGCCAATTCTATAATGGGGAGAGGACTAGATCACTTCTCAGAACTGTTTGGATCAGCAGTATAGATTTTTTAAAAACTTTTTTTATTGAGTTATAGTCATTTTACAATGTTGTGTCAAATTCCAGTGTACAGCACAATTTTTCAGTTATACATGAACATACATACATTCATTTCACATTCTCTTTCACTGTGAGCCACCACAAGATCCTGTATATATTTCCCTGTGCCACACAGTACAATCTTGTTTATCTATTCTACATTTTGAAATCCCAGTCCCTTCCCACCCCACGTCCTCCTGGCAACCACAAGTTTGTATTCTATGTCTATGAGTCTGTTTCTGTTTTGTATTCTTTTTTTTTTTTTTTTTTTTTTTTTTTTTTAGATTCTGCATATGAGCGATTTCATGTGGTATTTTTCTTCCTCGTTCTGGCTTACTTCACTTAGAATGACATTCTCCAGGAACATCCATGTTGCTGCAAATGGCGTTATGTTGTTGGTTTTTATGGCTGAATAGTATTCCATTGTATAAATATACCACACCTTTTACCCAGTCATCTGTTGATGGACATTTAGGCTGTTTCTATGTCTTGGCTATTGTAAATAGTGCTGCTATGAACATTGGGGTGCAGGTGTCATCCTGAAGTAGGGTTCCTTCTGGATATATGCCCAGGAGCGGGATTCCTGGGTTATATGGTAAGTCTATTCCTAGTCTTTTGAGGAATCTCCATACTGCTTTCCACAGTGGCTGCACCAAACTTAGATCAGTAGTATAGATTTTTGACCTCACACAAGTCTCTCTTGGATCATCAACAACTCTATCCAGACAAATGGCATCATGCATTTCTAGAAAATTACTCACTCCCTTCACCCTGCAAATAATTTGAGAACTTCATGAACAAATTTCCACATCGCTGATGAGCACAGCAGCAAAAACAAAGTTCCTCAGACCTTTGGGGTCATCCTCACTACTTCATGCTCTTGTCCCACTGATGCCCCCAAAACTCAATCACTTATATACCCACCCATTCTATGGCCCAAATTCTTTTTCATAAATGTTCTATTTTCAAGAATTCATGACCCTTTTGTGGAACCACAATTATTTCAGTATGGTTGGGACCAAAGGACAGAGTTTGAAAAGATGTGCATGTCGAGAGTCAGAGAAGAAAGAGAGGTAGACATTACACCATGCTAAGGGTTTTGAGTTTTATTATTATAGCACTGGGAAACCACTGCAGAATTCTCAAGAATGCAGTGAAAATAATAATAATAGTTAATAGTAATAAGAATGTATTTTGACCTTGTATCCTGTACCAATTACTCTACATTAACCCATTAAAGCTCCACATTTATAAGTGGTAGATACTATTATTATCTTCAATTTTCAAATGAAGCAACTGAAGCTCAGAAAAATTAAGTGACAAAATACATAGTTACACAATCAGTAAGTGGCAGAGTCACGATTTGAACCTAGATTCATCTTAAGCTGAAGCCTGTGCTCACTTCTGCATCATACTGCCTCTTACATGATCTGTTTGCATTTTAGGAAATCTTTTTGGCCACAGTATAGTTAGGAGTGAGGGGAAGCCTGGAAGAAGGAAGATTAAGGTAAAAGATCATTTCAAATATCTTGGTTAAAGACGAGGAAGGCTTAAATTGAGACAATCACTGGAGAATTGGAATGGAAGAGTCAGACGTGACACATTCTGAAGACAGGGTATCTGGATATGGAGGCTAATGGAAAAGGAGCTGGTGAGAATAAGTCTCAAATCTCCCTGCAAGTGGTTTGTAAGGGAGTAGTGCCATTTGCTAAGACAAACAATACAAGTGGTTAGATAGGATTAAGACCAAAGTCAATGTATTTGGCCTAACACATCACAGTGGAAATGTCCAGTAGGCAGCTGGATACTTGGCTCTGGAGTTCAGGAGAGAATCCAGAACTGAATATAAATATGAGTCATCAGCAATGATGTTGGTTAAAATTCCAATAATCAGTTATATCACTTAGAGACAATATGTGGAGAGAAAAGAGCAGAGGACCACAGACTGATTCTAAAGGAAAACCAATATTTAGGTGTTGGTTGTAGAAAGAAGAAATCACAAAAAGAAAAGAGATGAAGTGGTGGGGGAGAAAGGAAGAGAACTAGGAAATATTGTATCATGGAAATGATGGGAGAAGAGCAATCTGGAGCTGAGTCCTGGGGTTAAATGCTGTGAGACTTCATGAGAGGATGGAAAACAGTCCACAGGCTTTGTCCATTAGGAAAGTTGGCGATCACTGTTGGGTGAGCTCAGGTCCTTAAAGAAAATTCCCAAACAGAATTAGACATACAAGAGATGTACTGGGAGAATGCCTGTGAAGGATAAAAGAGGAGGGAGCAGTAGTCAGCAGGGAAAGTCTTCAGACCACGACATGATTCTGATCTGACACTTACAAGAGGAGAGGGGAAGGAAGGAGGACTGAAGAGAGAGAGCCTCAGATTTTAGTCTGAAAAAGTCTTAGCCAGTTCAATGGGGAGTTCCCCACAAGGACTGCTTGTTCTAGGAGTTCTGGTGAGAGCAGAACTGATAGGGTCCAACTCTATACCCTTACCATGATCAATCATTGACTATGGGATGGCAAGGCTGGGTACTGAGCATGGCTTCAAGGTTGCAGATGAAAAAGTGTGGAAACTCAAGCTGCCAGCTAGTTCCTCACAGCAGGTTCCAGAGCCTCTTCCTCCACCTCTGTGGCTCCCACACTGTTGGAGAAGCTTCAGAGAAGTCATGAGAAGAGAGGAGGTTTGATGGTTGTGAGTTGAAAAGTAAGAAAGAGGTGAGGAAGGTGGAGGATCTTCTTTCCTAATGATGTTGTCAGAGAGTGGAAGGAGGAAAAAAATAGAGTGATAACTGAGGAAACTAGGGTCAAAGGAGTACATTTATGGAATTCTAGGGGAAGAAACAAGTAGATGGAGGAAAGTAAATACTTAAGAGAGTGAAAACTAAAGGCAAGAACAAGTTACCAGTCTTGGAGGACACAGGAGGAGGTGGAAGAAAGACCCAGGTGGAGGAAGGACCTGGAAGAGAGGAGAGTACCATTGCCTCTGAGTCTGGAGTGGAGGAGGGAGAAGAATGCAGAGATACTTGAAGACATGGGGGTAGTGGTTGGGGATATTCAAGCCCTATATTATTTTTAATATTCCTGATTCACTGAGTAAGTAAATTAATGATTATAAAGTTGTTAGCATGTAGAAATGTCCAGACAAAGGTTGGTAGATGTAAGTAATGGGGAAAAGTGCTAAACAAATTTTAAGTCTTTACCATCAAAGTAAAAATGAAGAGCTCTTAAACTATTGTCTTTTGGGGAATTCCACCTGATGCAAATAAGAAAAATATGATTATACTATGAAGAGTTTCTAAAACTGCATGTAACAGTTTAAAAAATAATTATTTTTGTTTTCCCATACAATTTGAAGTAATTTGATTATAAAAAAGAACCAGTTTCTTGATAATCCTTAATGTTTAATGTATGAGGAAAGAGATTCATGTGGTGGGTGGAATTATAAGATTTTAGCCTTTCTGGAAGGAAATTTGGCTATATATTTATCAAAAAACCTTTTAAAATATGCTTATCCATTGATACGACAATCTCATTTTTATGTTATCTTAAGGAAATTATTACACAAGTATTCAAAGATGTGTTTCAGTTAATTGTAGCCAAACTTTTTGAGAGCCAAAAATTAGGAACAACCATGTCTGCAATAGGTTGATTAAAATATGGTACAAACATAGTATAAAATACCACTTAGTCATTAACATGATGGTGTAGATAAATATATGTTAACATGGAAAACATTAAAAGATTTTTATTAAGTGAAAAAGCATATTTCAAAGACATATACATAGTATAATCTTGATTTTGTAAAAAAAAAAAAAAAAAGGCATTTAATTTATATATTACTATAAACATTGAAAACAGCCTGGACCATTTATTCCAGTTTTCTGTCTGGGCAGTGGAATGATGGCAATTTTTATTTTCTTTTGCCTTATTTGCATTTGTGACCATGAACAAATATTATTTCTATGATTTAAAAAATCTGAATTTAAAGCAAAACAAAACAGAACATATTCTGGTTCTATCATCCACAGATCTTAAGGAAAAATGTCCAGAAGTTCCCTTTAATGGGACAAATCACTGCTTGTCCATTTTCTGTAACTAAATTTGCTTTTTCTTCAAGCATCGATATATAAGATAAACTAGACTCATTTAATTCTCTTTTTGCTTTAGTTCTTAGCAAAGTAAAATTATTATTTTCTAGGCCTTTTTAAAGTAATTATGTGACTATTTCAACCAAATTATGGGTTATATTGTTTGGAACTCCCGTGGGGACCTTTCCCATCATTTAGAATATTATTTCAATGGAAAACATTCAGAGTTCCAAATGACAAATTTACAAATGTATTTTTTAAAGGAGAGATATCTTGTATTTTAGGTTTGTTTGTTTGTTTATGTAATGGAGGTACTGGGGATTGAACCCAGGACCTCCCGCATGCTAAGCATTTGCTCTGCCACCGAGTTAAACCCTCCCCATTTCCTGTATTTTATTGAGTTAGAGATAACTGTAACGCGAGGCTCCACGGGAAGGAGATGACTGACACCTAACAGGAATGAGCTATACACAGGAGATCACTGCTGCCTGGCTTCCCTTGTTCTTCTCTTCCACTGCAGCAGGTCTCCCTCCCTGCTGTGAAACCTGCTGGGAGCTCCCAGCCCTTTCCAACCTGCTCTTCACCCTACCCCCTCAATGCCCTCAGTAACTCATGGTTAAGATGCTGAAGCATTATATGAGGTTCATTGTCATTAGCAGACTTTCAGGGTGAGCTTAATCCTTTATAACATTGCTTCAGTGAGAGCAGTTCTGAGTTCATTACAACTTCCGGTTTGGGAATACAACCCTTTTGTCAGCAGCAACTATGGACTGTTTTTGTAACCCTGTTAGAGGTTTATAAAAAGTTATCTTACACCTAAGGAATGAATTTTAGTTTGGAATATAACCAAATTATGGAAATTTATAGTATTTACTGGATTCAGCTTCATTTCCCTGTTAGTAATAATTCCCCATACATGCCTAAAAATAAAGAAGTCAAATTTGTAAGACTCATCCTTTTCCATGAGACAAACTGACTTTGTTTCCTGTCTCTTGAATAGAACTAAAATTCAGCAATGTGCTTTTAACAAAACAATCTAAACTTCAGCAGTATAGTGTGTTCTGTTAGGAGATGGGGTGGGCTGCAAGCTGTGGGCTCTGTGCAGTAATAACAGTGCTAGGCACTATTCCAAGTTGCTTTTTTAAAAACGTATATTCATTCATTTAACTTTCACAATAGTCTTTTGAGGAACTATTATCACCTCCATCTTACAGCTGAAGAAATTCAGGTACAGAGACTGACTTGCCCAAGGTCTCATAGCTAGTAAGTGGTAGAGGTGGGATTTAAGCCCAGGTGCTCCGGCTCCTGAGTTGGGGCTCTTAACCAGGGTGTCACATACTGTATCCCTCTTGCTTAGTTGTGCAATGATCGTGATGGTGCCTAGAGGGTGCTGGGGTCTGGACTAGACACAAGGATGTGATGTAGTGATTCCCAGCTTGACAGATGGTTGTAGGAGTAGACTGGTGAGGTCAAGGGGTGTTTAAACTTTTACTTATGGAATCTTCGAGCTAAATCTTGAATGGAAGCCTAAAATGAAAAACAGAGGAAAGTGCTTACATAAATGCAAATTGGACAATAGATAAAATATCAGTTTACCTATTAATTTTTTAAAATTTGAAAGTTTGATGTATCCTAGGGTTGGCCAGGGTCTGGGATAAAACATCCTCTCATGCACTGTTGGAAGGAATCTATTGATAAAACATTGTTTGGAGGACAATTAAGGCCATATGCATTGAAATAAAAAATGCATCAAGTGTAAACCTGACTATTTTGTGGCAGTTTGCTCTATGCATGTACTGGCAAATATATGTTGAGAATAATGATATTTGATATGAGACAATAATCAACCATCAAATAAAAAAAGAGCCTGTGTGTGTGTCAGTAGAGAGAAGGTTGTATATAATACACAGTTTTCAAAAGAAAGATGTTGCTGTAAAATGCTGGTTAGGAAAAGGTGTGAAATGTATATTATTGAGTGAAATTAGCAAGGTATAGAACACCGTATATCTAAATGATTCAATTTGTGAAAAATTACAAAGCTTTCACACACGCATGCCATATGACCCCGTTCATAAGAATCTTCACAAAGGATGATAAGACAACAACAACCAAAGTTTAAAGTGATTAACTTTGAATAAAGGTTAACTCTGTAATTAATTCTATGTATGGTTTGAATTTTTTTTCAATTTTTTAAAAACCAGGTTCTATTATTACTATTATAAAATTAGTAAAACTGAATATTCAAAACATGAGGTCAATTCACACCAAACTTCAGGTAGTTAAATTAAAAATTGTCATTCTTGATATTTAAGATTATTAAAATATCGGGATAATGTGCAAAAAAAAACCCAAAACACAGACGAAAGTGGAGCTTAGGTTGAAGGTGAGGACAGGGAGGAAGAGCAGAGACCCACCCACTCAAGCTTTCTCAGGAATCTTCTATATGACACTCCAAGGGCCTTGAGCAGCAGTTTGAAGACTCCAGTTGACCTTTGAATAACGTGGGACTTCAGGGGTACCCACCCTCTATGAAGTCAACAATCCATCTATAACTTACAGTCAGCCCTTAGTATCCGCGATTCCTCTATATCCCTGGATTCAACCAACCTCAGATGACGTAGTGCTGTAATATTTGCTATTTAGAAAAAAATCTGCATATAAGTGAACCTGCCCAGTTCAGACCCATGTTGTTCAAGGGTCAGTTGGACTAGTGAATGAAAAAGAGCACAGGATCTAAAGTCAGAAGACCTGAGTTCCAATCTGGAATCAATTCATCTACTTTTAGGGGATTCAGTTTTCTCATCAGTAAAATGGAGATCTTTCCTGTCTTATATGGCATTTGTGGAGGATTAAACAAATGTATGCTAAGAGCACTCTGAAATTGCAAAGCAATTTATGGTTTCCACTTCTGAGAGCCTTGATTTGAAAAGAAGAGACCCAAATGGCAAAGAGGCATGAGATGGGCTCTGGTGCATCTTAGGTAGCATTGAGAATTCAGAAAAATCAGGAAGACGGTAGCCCTAGGCAGTGTCAAGAGGGTGGCAGTTGGAACACCAAGGCTAATAAGAAGTATGTCTCCTTATCTTTCGAAACAAACAGCAACTAAGAAACTGTTTTTGAAATCTCTCCTCAATACAATATAAAAGATGAATGAGGAGCCCAAGCCTGTCAGGTTCACTGCTATATGACTGGAGCAGCGCAGTGCCCAGGCACTTAGGAATTTCAATAAAAATCTGCTAAATGAGTTAGGAAGGAAAGTAGTAAGAGAAATTTACTGAGCCAAAGAAACAAAAATGTTTTGTTAGGGCATGTGGCTATGCCTCACGGAGGAATCCAAATGTGGTTCTTGGAGAGGAAATGTCACACCAACTATAGAATGATAGGGCAACAGGGGCACAGGCTTTAGTAATTTCAGTTCATATTCTGTGCTAGAGTTTCATTTTGGACTTCAATATTAAATGTCAAACTCCTCAAATTCACAAGCAAAACAAACATAAACTTATGAGATTTCTTGGTCTAACTTTCAAGATGTCTGTCTTTAAACTCTATTCCAATGATTAAAAAAAATTACATCAGGGACGTTGGGGGGTCTCAGTTGTAAATGTGGAGAACTGATTTACACTAAAATATTTTAAAACAATGTGCAAATTTTCCTTCAGATTTAGGTATCATACAGAATTCACACATCGCAAGCTCCCACAGAAAGTGTCACTAGTGCCAATTTTATCACTCCTACAGAAGCCACTCTAGAAGATTGCTTTTCCTAACTCGGATAATGTTTCAGGCTTCTGTATCTGAAGGCTCTAGTAGGCAGGCAACTGCTCAGTTCCAACCACATCCTCCCTGGTTAGGCATGTAGCTGCCTCTATTTTTAGAAATATTTAATGTCACTTTAACCCCCAATATCACAGGCACTACCCCTAGTTCTCTTTATGTGGCCTACAAATTGATGGCAATCTGTATTTATACTAGTTTTAAGAAGAGATTAAGCACTTTTCAGTTGAAAAGTAAATGCCTCTCCCCTCTCACCAGTAGGTTAATAAGTATTAACTATTTTGGTGCAAGTGCAAAGTTCATCGTGAATACAATGCGTCCAGACAAGAGTGATCAATTCACTGGGTCTACTTCCAGTTCACAAGTCTGAACCTTTGATGTTCCTTTTGGCACCGCAAAGGTATTTGTTATCTGTATTTCGGATGTTCCTTGAGTCCCAGTTTTCTTTTATTATGATCTAGGACCACATTGCATTGCCCAGTTATATTTAAAGCATTACAAAGCATACCTTTCCCATTTGGATACTGGACATTGATTCTCTCTGTGCTCTCAAGTCATGGGGCTGAATATTCTCTGAAATGTGTCCAAAGCCATTTTGCAAAATAACCACTAGCACAACCTCTTGGCCCCTTACATGTATTTATGGATACCAAATAACTCATGCAACTCTGTTGGCCTTTTCATGACCTTGAGAATTGCTTGTTATGAGAATAGAAACCTTAACAGCACAGAGATGCACAGGTCCCCTCATATTCCAAATAAAAAACATTCTTTAGCTATCTTTCATTGTTTGTCTCTCTAAAGCTTCATTTTGCCAAGCAGAACAGCAGCGATCATAAGAAAATATTCTTTCCTCCTTTCCTTTCTCAGTTACTGGGGAGTCAACTATTGGCAGAACAAAAGATCTGATGTGAAGCATAGGTGATCAACTTAAGGAGGAAATCTGTTTGATACACCACGTCCATAATTCTGTTTCTTTTTCATATACATTTTACAATCTAAAATATTTACACTCATCTCAGTAGCTAGAAACAGAATTTTGTTGCTTGAATTTGGTTTCCTTAAGCTTAATTCAAATACTAATGATCCACATCCTTGCCTTTTTAAAGAAAAAAGTGGAAAAAAATGGTTATTTTTGGTAGAATGAACCAAAGTCCTCCTAATCACAGTATTCCAGTGTTGGTGAAGAAGCCTAGGTTTGAAATCATTGTTTTATATCTCCTTAATTAGGATTGGGAAATCTGAGATACCCTTATTCAATTTCCCTACTTTGCAGATGATGAAAATATTGGCTGGAGTAGTAAAATTATAGTTGGAGCCCCTATTCTCTGGCTCCTAGACCTATGCTCTTCCAGCTCTACCAAGATTGGTAGACTGTGCAGTAATGCAAAAAAAGACCAAAAGATCCAATGGTAGTTTTTAGCACTTCATATTAATATGTGAAGAACTTGACATATAGCTATGAATCACTCCCGATGTACGTAATAAAGCAGGCTCTGACATATTTCACATTGAGATAAAATGAGGAACTCAGATCTTCCAATATTGTCCAAATGTCATATCTAAAAATCTGAATTTAATATTAACTTTCAATAAAGGTACATCAGTGGAAAAAAAATTATGACTAAGCAAAGAACTTCCAGTTTTTATTTTTTTAAACATTTAACAAGAAAAACATTCAACCAAATTTAAAAAAAAAAGTTAGGATGGATTAATTTACAATAAAATAGCAACTTAAAATATCAGCCCTTTCATTTAGGGCCAAGGAGGCCAAAATTCCTGTTTAAACAGCAGAATTGCACAAGTGATATTTTTAAACTATATTTGATGGCACAGAAATATAAAAGTCATACAACTTCCATTGAGATCCTCCCTTCCCTCCAGAGAATTCATACGATTGCTTCTTAGGTCAGTACTCAGGCCTTTAAAAATTACCAGTTATATTTTGAAATATATCTACACTTACTCTGATAATGAGTGCTTTTAAAACAATTCTTATAAGAAACACCTTAAAATAATTTTGTGGCACATTAGATTTCTTAAACAGCAAAGATGAAAAATAATGTACAAGAATTATAGTCCCTTGTTTACAGAAACCACCCAAATAAGATACTTTCTCTAATTAGTTATCCTTGCTCCTTATAATTAATTAGCAAGAGATGAATCACAAGGAGCAGAATGCACCATTTTTTTGGTTCTTGGTTGTAGCTGCCAGCTTAAAGAGTTCATGACTGTAAATGTAAAGCAAAATATGACTATGCTCACAAATTCTGGAATGGAAAACCCAAAATCTCTCTTTAAAGTGTTTCTCTATCCTTGCTTTCAAGTCAAGACAAAAAATTCACAGCAGTTTAAAGGATGATGAAAGACTAAACATGGGGCCCACCACAATACATATTGAGGGTAATTTTATCTATTATACTCCTGAAGTGAAAGCTGTAATAAGTATGATATTGTATTACCAACTAACAATCGATAGGAAGCTGTTGGAGCAAATACAGCACTCAGCAGATCCATTTACAGATAGGCATGGTAGCTTTCAGACAGAACACCTGTCTTGGTTCGTTTTCACAATCTTGAACATGCAATCCTTAAAAAACAAACAAACATAAATATGTAATTTATGACAGCTGGCCAGGCACTTAACTTGGGGAAAGAGACTTTCAGATTTTGAGGTAAATTATAATTGTTTTCAGCAATCACAAACATATTCTAAAAACTATTTTATACCACACTAACTGAAGTTATTCAGCGTTTAACTATGTTTGTCACTCCTCTGTGCCAAAATTCACACCAACGTGTAACTTTGTAAGCTATTAAAAGAACATTTTCAAGTCTGAATTTTGGCCCCATTTAGATACTTCTGTGCTTAGAATGTATTTGAGGAAACTAAAAGACACAAACATACAAGGGTAATGGGCACAAAAGCCCAAAATGAGTTATTTTTTCCCTCTAATTTGACACTAAAGAGTCACACTGTCAGTCACATAGACAAGAGGAATGGGAAGAAGAGGAAAGGGGAGACAATGATGACAACTAAGGTGACAAGCCTCGATCTATCCTCGAGAAAATGACAGAACAATGCTCCAAGAGGAGCAGAAGCAAAACTGCGGTCTGTTTATGGTGTGGACCGTGAAAGCTCTCAGAATGAACAAGTAGGAGCACGCCTCAATGGGTTTTTTATCCTCTGGGTACAGTATGTTTCTTCTCCTCTTCTGAATTCATTTCAAGATAATGTGGAATTTGCTTAATAAATGAAAACTCATATTAGAAGAGGGAGGACCTCAGTAAGTATTTACACATTAGAAGACCAGAATAGAAAGAGACTAATGCAGAACTAGTCTTTTATCAAAAGTTATCCAAGTCCATTTTTCATTAGAATTATCAGGATATTATCTGCAAATGGAAAAGCCAAGTTTCCAAATCCTCATAACTAACAATTAATTATATTTTCCATTCCCCTCTCAAACAGCAATTTCAACCCAAAGGGTACTTTTTGTTCTGATCAAACTCATCAGCTTGTTATCTGGTATGCACAGACTAATTAATCAACATCCTGTTTTAAACCCTTCAAAGAACATTATGAATAAAGAAAATTTAAAAACTTTTGATCTGAGGCATCCTTATTCTCAAAAACATGAGAAAAAAATATCGGCTTAATTTAGTTTCCATGGGGCTAAAAACAGTCTAGATGCTTTATAAGGACTTCTAAGCTGACCCTCCTCAGGATAACAATTTTTTCCAGTAATGGTAAAGACTTTGTGCTAACTGACCTCTTCTCTCCCTGCAGGACTAACCACATGCATCTAGCAAAAGCACTAGCTGGAGTTAACGGTGCAATGAGCAAATGTGGAAGAATTTCTTTCTCTGTGATGCTAACTGGCTCACTAAAGTTTTGTAACTGTGACCCTGGTCTATTAGCACCATGCTTTACTCAACTAAAATAATTAACCAAGTCACTGCTGCTGTGGGGTGAAGGACAGAGGACGGGGTGAGAAGGGGACTGAGAGCAATTATATACATCATCAATAACCATGGTATACAGTGAAAATGTGTTTAACATATTTGGAGAATCAATGATTACAACTATTAAACTGCATCCAATTTTTACAATTTTGAACACCTGTGAATGAATCTGATACGACCCAAATTTAAATATGAATGGAAGTTCACTGAACATTAGATTATAAGCTAGAAGAAACAAATTATATACATTTAGTAGGTAGTAAACTACTAAAAACAAAAAAAAAAAGGGGAGGTTAGGGGAAAATTAAGTGAAATTGTTCCTAATCATTTTTAGTCTCATCTTTCTCTTGGGAGAGCCCAAAAATAGGTCTCTAGAAAACCAACTTCAAATATGTAAGAAATGACATCTGCTATCATGTCAGTATATCGTTCCCTCAAAGCCAGACAGGTCATAGACTTACCTCAGACATTCATTTTCATTTATAATCGTTTCTGAGACATCTACTCCACTGAAGTATTGTAAAGGAAGTCTACAAACCACTTCCAGGAAAAAGGCACTTCATCGTGAAAGTTAGATTTAATTACAAGAAAGTCGAGAAGACGAGGATAGACTCAAAAAGTCAGTATTCACTTTTGTATTTCTGAATACAGAGCAGATGCCAGTTTATAGAATATAGCTGATAACATTACAAACAAACCAAACAGCAACATTAACTATATTCTCAGTATAACAGTAATTTATGACATTTCTCCAAAAATCAACATAATTCCAAGTTCAACAGTAAAAAGAAAAAAAAATTGTCAGCAATTGCTACTTTAGAGCTGAAGACATTGTTTTCTAAAGAATTTCATGTTTCTACAGTTTGGTTCTCTGTTTCAGAGCATTAATTGCTTTTCAGATGAAAAACCTGGGGTGGCGGAGGTGTGTCTGTGTGTTGGGGGAGAACCCAGGGTGGAAAAATACTGGGGCTTAACAAGAGGTTCATTTCTCTGGTCAGACAACCAAGTGAGGAGGTAGTTATTCTGAGAACTTCTCAAATAAGAGAATATTATACTGATCTACTGAGAGTTGGAGAAGTAGCAGGAGCTTCTTTGTGAGACTGAAGATAGCAACAGAAATACTTCTCCTCCAGGGAAGTCCAGACCAGGGCGTCAGTGCAGCTGAAATAAAGATGGAATCTGTATAAATGACACAGAGTATCAGAGAGACAAGGTGACAAAACCAACATCAATGACCACACATTCGTTTCCAAACTTGTCCTACCTTGACAGTGGCTCTTTTCTGATGCTAGAACTTTAAAAGTATCTATAAGAAAAGAATACACACCATGTCATTATCATCTGGTTTTGATGTAGGGGTCCTTCAAGCTCCTGGTCAGTGCCAAGAATATGGTATAACACATCTCATAAATAATGTCCTCTAATTTCTAATATTATTGGAAATGTAACACTGTCTGTAAAATAATTAAATGTTTTAAGGACAGTTTAGGCTGCAGTATTTTCAGCAAGGTTGCCATGAGGAAAGTAGTTTATTTTATAGTTACAAGGGAGCAGAAACTCTCAGGTAAACAGCAACATAGGAAACATAACAGCAGCGCTCCTCCAAGCTGCCCCATTAACACTTGTAATTATGTCGAGACCACAAGCTCACCTCGTTACATCACCACACACGGCAACCCCATACAACCTTGAGTTCCATCATCACTGCTGTTGAGTTTTTTCATTCGGTACTGACGTATTTCTCTTACCAGTGTATAAAAGGCATCTTCAACACCCTATAAAAGAAAGAAAATGATACACCCAGCGCAACAGACACAATCCAAGTTGAAAGCTCTCGCTCTCATTTGTACTTCTTTATGTGGATTTAAAATTATTAGCTCATAAAATAGGATGATTTAGGAAGAGGATACTAAATTTAGCTTTCCTATTAAATTACATGAACAGGCTGGTATACAAACGGCACATTTTGCAGAAATAACATTCAAGCAAAGGAAAATGAGTAATGTGGGACATACAGAACTACCAGATCTAAAGATTCCATTCAGGAGGGCTTATTCCTTAAACAGTGACTGATGCTGATGGAGAAAGGACTGATGTTTTAAGTATCTTTAATCAAGGGTCTTCATTTTAGAAATATTTGTGCATGTTAATGCAGAAATAAAAAAAAAGTATTAATTTCATTTTGGGTTTAAACTGAAGATTAAAAAATAGAACACTATTAAAAAAAATAGAACTCTATTGAAAAAATCAAAAACAACAAGGGGAGAGGGTATAGCTCAGTGCAGAGTGTGTGCTTAGCATGCACAAGGTCCTGGGTTCAATCCCCAGTACCTCCATTAAAAGATAAACAAACAAACAAACCTAATTATCCCCCCTAAAAACAAACAAACAAAGAAATCCAAAACAGCAAAGAATGTGGATTATAGCTCTAGCAAAGAGTCAATCCATCAAATGTTTCTGCCTTAAATAAACCCTTGCCAAATGCTGAAAGCTGTACTATACCTGTCTGGTCTTGGCTGAGGTTTCGATGAATGGAATCCCATAACTCTTGGCCAGTTCATGGGCTTGTTTTGTGTCAACTGTCCTTGTTGGCAAATCACACTTGTTTCCTACTAGCACCATAGGTACATCATCTGAGTCTTTTACTCGTTTAATCTGTTCCCTGAAAAAGGGAATATGTTATCATAACATAAGAATAAACTTTTAGGAAGGAAAAAACAGCTAGGGCAAAAAAAGAAAATCTAGCAAATTTTATCTAGCTCTGCTAGCTTCTATTATTAAATTTCACTTTTTTCCCTACTACTTATAAAAGGCCTTGCATACTAAGGAGATTGGTTTGGACTTGATGCAGCAGCCACAGGGAGCCAAGTGCCTGTTCACCTTCTATCTTGACATACGCCCGTTATGTTCCTTGATTCTCCAAAGAGCTTGGCTGATTTTAACTGGCAACTTTAAATTTCACTCTTGATTAAGGTCTGAAGTTATAAAAAGTAAAGCTTACTCCCTCCAAATAACTTGAAGCTCCCTTGAGAGTGTCAGTATTTAATGAAAGACAGTCTGTCCACTTTTCTAGGTGGGTGGTGTCCAAACATTTTCTTTGAACAAGATGATAGCTGGAAGTCCAAGATACAAAAAACACAACTGCTCTTATTAACAGGGGACTAAAGGATCTGAAATTCCCAGCTGACAGCACTCCCTTCAATGACATGTAAGGCATACCACACAGCAGTTTGGAAACTACTGCTCCAGATTCTCTTCACCAACCCTGGACTTTTTATGATGATGGAAATATTCTCTCGCTGTGAGGTCCAACTACATCCACTAGTCATCTGAAGCTACTGAACACTTGAAAAGCCAGTTGCTACTACGGCCAGGGAATTGATTTTTAAACTTTGTTTAATTTTGATGAAATTTAAATAACCACATATGGTTTGTGGCTACCATGCTGCACAGCACTGTTCTTGACTACCCTTGGATTACATACAAAGTCATGTACTTGAAATGCATCTCACTGGCTAACTGCAGAAATGAGCCTTGGTGTGATGGCAGTAGCCTATGTGAATGAAGGGATAATATAGGACAGACTAAGAAGAAAAATGACTTCTAGAAATTTAGTGAATATTTATTAGGTGCTTGCCAAGTGCTGAGCATTTTATTACATGCTGCTATTAAATCTAGAGAGAAAATGGAAAGTAGAATAGGTTTAGGAGGGAAAAAAACCACTGAAAATCAGTAGTGGACTAATTTGCTTCTGTGAGTCGACATCTTCATGTGGATGGGGCATACGCCAGGACTCAAGGCTCTAGGCAGAACACCAGCGTAGCATTTAGTCTGTGTTAAACTCCGTTCTGAGCAATTCATATATTTATTAACTCATTTAATTTTCACAACAACTCTTGGTAGGTACTACTATCTCCATGTTACAGATATAGAAACTGAGGCACAGAGGCTCAGTGTTTCCCCCAAGTTCCATGGCTAAGAGATGATGGAGCCAAGTTTCACTCCAGGCAGAGTCTATTTTCTTAACCATTATACTATTCTGCTTAAAGAACACAAAGCTGAGAAAAAGGAGCCCTGGGTTTTTGGTCCTGGCTCTGCTATTAATAACAATCATGAGTACAAAAACCTAACAAACCACCTTCTGAACTGATTCTATAAAATAAGAATGTTGTACTAGAATTTTTTTATGGTCCAATTGATCTTGGAAACTTTAAGGTTCTACAGAGAAAGAAAATCTTTACATTCCCGTGCCCTGCTTTCATCTTTATCTACCGTTCTTTGTTTCTTCCAACTATCTTCTCTACTACTTACTCAAGAATGTTTCTCAGAGGTGTTTTCCTTTCTGAAATTCCTTTGTGATCTCTCATAACACCTCTAGTTCTGAATCACTCCCATTAATAAGCTTCATTGATGTATTATCACGCATTCTAGCTACAGTAGATTATATAAAATAAATTCCAGTGTTAACTTTCAGTAATAATCCCTAATTCTCAATGTCACAACCTAAAACCAATTCTTTTCATAATTAAAAAGCTGTATCTTCCCTAGTGTGGCTTCCTCATCCCCACTCCAAAACTTCGGAACACACTTAAAGATTATCCTTTCAAAAAAAACAATGCTCCTAGTACCTGTAGAGGTTAATATCTGCAAATGATTTGCTATTATTGATGGCAAATACACAAAGGAAGCCTTCGCCTGTCCTCATGTATTGGTCTCTCATGGCACTGTACTCCTCTTGTCCAGCTGTATCCAGTATGTCCAACAGACAGGTTTCACCATCTATAACCACTTGTTTTCGGTAAGAATCCTGGGGGTGTGGAGGGTAGGGGGGCAGGGAGAGAGCGAGATTCCATTTTTATTAAAAAAAATCACAGGGAATGCAATGCTATTGCCAAGATTAAATAAGCTCCTAACCAAGTCCATTTCTGTCTCTCTGGTTTGTCCCTCAAACTGCCAATATATAATCACAAACAGAAAGCACTTAATTTCACCCTAGGAAGAAAGCCCCAAATCCTGTATGCCTGCAGCAAGGAAAATGTGGTCACTCTGTTCCTGGAAAGATGAAGTAATTCAAAAGACAGCTCTATCTGCAGTTTGACTAAAAATTCAGTTCCTAGTGTGTATCACTAAGGTATGAACTGGACTTCTCTTATTTGAGTTTTTGATTTTTCATTTAAAATTCTAAACATACCTCCACCAATTATAACTTGGCTCTGGATACAGTGTCTTTTGTGTTTATGACTAAATACACAAATACCTTTTATTTCACACAAAGTTTTAATACCAAAATACTCTTCTCATCATGACAGATTGTACCTTTGGGTAATATTCCTGAATCAAATTCCTAAAGGTTCCAAACAAGGCACAGTTACATCAGGAAGATACACATGCATAGATCATATTTTAAAAAATACTTTCAATTCGTCTTTAAGGCAAAAATTTTATTTGTATTTTAACATTTATGTTCTGGGAATTTCATTCAAAGAAAATAACCTCATCACACTTAGTAAAGATCTGGCTCCAGAAACAGTATGGAACATAATTTGCCAGGCCACTGAACGGCTCCTCTGTAACTCTGCTGCGGGACTGTAAAACATTTTCAAATTGACACAGAAATGACACTGCCAAAATTTCCTTGAAGCCTGAAATATGGTCAAGTGTATGACTGTTCTGAGGAAATAGCAAAATTAAAATTATAAAGATAGATTTTAGTCAAACTAACTTATGATAATAGAATACAGAGAAGTGGTTATTTCCTGGCAGGGTAGAGGGGTTTACCAACTAGAAAGGGGCATGAGAGAACTCTCCCGGGCACTGGAAATAGTCTATATTTTTATCTACGTGGTAGTTACCTAAGTGTACACAAATTTAAAGTCACTGAGCTGTAGATGTAAGATTTATGTACTTTATATAAATTATTTCTCAATGAATAAAACTCTGAAAAATACTAAAATGTTCTAATTATTAATACCAAAGCTATTAAGCTTAAAATAAAAATTTTCCAAGGACTAAACTTTTCATAATGACTATATTCAAGTTAGCTTGCATTGAACACTCAGTGGCTGGGTGTTAGGAAGTCCAGAGTGTGAACTGAAATAAAATAATCTCTAGAGTTAGACATTTCTAAATTGAGTAAGATTACAAAACTCTTCACTTAAAGGACCTTAGATGCCACCTATTAAAGCCAATCTATAACATGAACTCCCACAAAAACAACGGAATCTTTAATAAGTAATAATTATGCAGTGCTCTACCATTCACATTTAACATATTTTTCACAACATCCCCTGTGTGATAGGCAAGACAAGTTTATGGTAATTTAATGGATGAGGAAAATGAAGCTCAGCGAGATTAACTGATTTGCTATTACATAACTAAATAAACTGCAAACAGGGACTGTATTCCTAGGCACAGCTGACTCAAAATCTCACGCGCTTTCTACTCTTAACACAGTCTCAGACGCTTCAACTAGCTAAGGAACACGCATCTCTGAATCCTTTATCTCCATTCTGCTATTATTCACTTATTCTATGTCTTGTGTTTCTTAACAGAACTGTAATATGTAAAGAAACTAAATGAGTTCAACACAGAGTTTGCAACAGTTTATAAAGCTGTTAAAAATTGTAAACTTTTTAGAAAATCTTCAGCAGCTAATAAAAGGGAACTTTTCTCCACAAACAAGCTTTACTTACTGTATTAGTGAACACAATACCCCAAATAACTTTTTGCTTTCTCTCCTGATTATTCCTTTAGTTAAAGAATAGCTGAAGGGAATGGGAAAGGGAGTGGGTAACAGTGAACGGAAAGAGAGAGGTATGGTCAGCGGACTACCGCTGGGCCTCACCTCTATGGTGGGATCATATTCATCTACAAAGTGGTTCTGGATTAGCTGGATTGTCAGTGCGCTTTTCCCAACACCACCTGCTCCAACCACCACCAGTTTGTACTCAGTCATTTCACACCAGCAAGAACCTGTGGGAAAGCAGCAATTAGGGTTAACTGGCGAACTTCGAAGCTTTCTGTAATCAATAGTAACTGAAACCAGAGTTTGAAATGTATCGGTTCCACACACATTCATCTCCACTTGGTTCTTAAAGTGATTCAACAGTGCAAAAACACTTGCAGGTTACTTCGGGCCTCAGAATTCTGGAGTAGCCTTCTAGTTACCCTCACCCTCGTCTATTTTTCAATAGCCCTTGGGCCCCGCCCTCAGCCTAAGGTAAAGGAACCCCCTCTTCCTAGTAATCTCGCAAATCTTCTCAGTTCTGAGGGGAAGCTTCCAGGCTGTCTCCACCTTCTTACTCCCCGGCTTGTCTCCAGAGCTCCCCCGTAGGGCTCAAAACGAAGGATACCCCCGCCCAGGGCCTTTGTCTTCAGCTCGCAGATTCCGCTCGATTCTTGGCAACAAGGAGTCATTAGTATGCTCCAAAGCCGAACGCTACACACGCCAGAACCTTACCTCAAGCTCCGCTGCCTCCGCTTCGGACAGATCAGGACTACAACCGAGAAAAATGTTGAAGACCCCGGAACCGCCATGAACAGCCCCCACCAGGGAGCGGCACTTCCGGCCCCGCCCGCTACGTAATCAGTAGGCGCCCCAGGCGTCCGAGTCCCCGCCCCGGCCACGTGGGCCTCCGACCCAGGAGTCACGCGGCAGGCCGCGCCCAGACCCGCCCCCCCTCCCCCCATACAGGACGTTTTAATAATGAAAGCACTAGGTGCTAGTGTCTCAAAAATCAGTAAAACTTTATTCGCTTCCATTCTTTCGCCATTAACAGAAAACTGGAGAAAGCAAAAATGTTATGTGTTTACAAAGATAAATGGCCTCTTTACCCAGAGAAGATCAAAACCTCAAACGACAACGAGGAAGATAAAAGCACCCTCCCCCACATCCCCTGAGCTGACCCTTGTCTTGTCATTTGACAAAGCCTTCAGTCCACTGGCCGGGGACCTGTATTTGGCCAATTCAAGATGGGGGCCAAGAAATCAGACCAATCCGTTCCCTTGATATAAAGTCGAACAGAAGCTACACCAAGGGTCAAGTGCCCGTAGTTTCACAGGACACAGGAACCAGGCGGCTACTTATAAAAAAAACAAGATTCATTTCAGGCACAACTTTTTTATTTTTTTTGTTTTTGTTTGTTTTGAAATCAGTAAAAGAAACTGGGTCCTAGAAGCTGCAGTGATCTAAGCAGCAGCAAATTTGTGCATTCGTCTTTTTTTTTTTTAAATATGTTTAAATTATCACACTGCTGGCACATCTCATTTGCATGAAATTCTGCACCATACATACTAATTGTAGTAAAGTTACCCACCCCCATCCCAGGAAAAAAAAAAAAAAAACTACTCAGGAAGATAATTTTCATTGAAATCTAACCAAACTTTGTTAAGTGGACTGTGACAAGATTATAAATGATATGAAAAATAACATTTTAACATTTGGCCATTGACTTAAGGAAATGGTTTGCCTATACAAATTTTTGTAATTTTTAATATATTCTACCCTCATATGGTCCTCAGAATTAAAGCATAATGAACAGGAAAGAAAAGGAAAAAGAATGCAACTGAGTGCTAAGGCAGAACATCTTGCCAGAAGTAATGAAGGTAGAGTATATACTAAATATCAAGTGCAGAATTTCATAGGGCCAACAAGGTAACAGTCTATATTTTTCACTTACACAGGCAAAGTGGATTTTGCAATTACCAGTTGCGTTAAATGCTCCAAATAAAGCTCCTAAAATTGATACTATAAGGCGCCACCTTAAGTTTTCCAGGCTGCAACTGTGCATAATTTTAAAATGGTTTTCTTAAATTTATTTATTTTTTTAAACATAACACGAGGAAGGTGTTAAAACTGGTGTAATAGCTCAATAGAATAAGTATTCCAGATTTTGGGAGGGATGAAGAGGGAGATATTCAGAACCCTTCACCAGAATCCCCCCAACTTCATCATAGTGGATTAATGATGTGCTTTGTAGATATGGTTAGTCAATGACACCAGCTTGACGGATCTTTCTTTCTGCACCAAATCCCTGTGAAGAAATAAAATTGCAGTTAATGACTTGGGTGCATGACAATTATGATACCATCCACAATTCCAAAATGGATTATAAAAGCATTACTTTGTAATCTCAACCACCACCAATTGTTCTGCAGAGGAGGAAATCTGTAATAAACCCTCCTGAATTGTTACCTAAACTATGTTCAAAGTGTCAGGAACACCAAGAAATGTACCTGTCACCATAAGCAACCATTATGTTAGGGTTTATAAGCGAGTCTGAAGCTCCTTGGTAAATTAAACTCTCTGAACTATACTAAAATAGGACCTCAAGTACTACGTTGGTCTGTCAGTTGCCCCCATCCTCTCAAACCTTGTATGCCTGCCCTCTCATACCATTGAGTTATCTGGTCCCCTTGGCTGACGAAGAACCATTAGGCGAGGAGCACTGGCATCATCCAGGGTGATATTCTTCAAGCGATTGACCAACCTATCAGGTCGTGGAGCTGCAACAGCCTTGGGGCCCTCGCTGTGACAAAGTTAAGAGGTGAGAAGAAGCAATACTTGGTGGGAATAAAGTACTTGCAGAGCAATGTGTTTTCTACCTAACTACCCAAATGACTCAGTTTTAATGAGGGGGGACTCTTGCCTCACCTAGCCAACTAGCCAGCAAGACAGGACAGACAAGTTTATGTTTTTATTCCCAACTCAAGGTTTATTACTGCGTAGGAGCTGGAAGAATCATTTGGGTGAGGGTCATCTCTAGACTGGTCTACAACCAGAAAGACCAGTTTCACAGACATGTAAGAAGTGGGTATGAAAAAACCTTACAAAAGGAATGTAAAGAAATTTCCAGACTCCCCACTCCTCATGCTAACAATGTGACTGATTTAAAAAAAAAAAAAAAGTACAGTGCCAGAACTGCTAAACTATAAAGTTAGAATTTTAAGCAGCATATAACCTAGAAATGGCTGAATGGAAGAAAAAGAACTAAGCAGAATCCTGTAACAAGGACTATACAATCTATTTATATTTAAGATTTATTACATTCGAAGTGCCAATTAATGTTTTACTGAGTCAGATTTATGAGAGTAAAGTTTAGACAATGAAGATGAGGTCTTTTTTAGGCAGAAGTATTAGGAAATAAGCCAGCAAGTGGCAGAAGAGGATTAAAAAAAGCAGTGATGGACAAGTGAAGAAATATGATAAAGCAGAGATTGCAAAAGTTAAGAGAGAGTTCAGGGAGGTTACTAACCAACAAAAATAAAAAACTTACCAGACTCGCCAAACATTACAAGCGCTGCACTTGCCAGTGCGCTGATTAAGAATCACTGAGAATTCCACCTCATCTCCTGCCTGTAGCTCAATGCCATCCTGAACTTCTTTCACGTGGAAAAAGAGCTTCTTGCTATCTCCTACTTCATAGTTAATGAAGCCAAACTGAAATAAAAAAAGACAGTAGCTAAAAAACCAGGGAAAAGAAATTCACTTTGAATGAAGCACAATGCTTAACCCTAACTAGAAGGGGATTTATAAAACATGCTGTCAGTGCTGATGCTCCACTTCAGCTGCCTAGGCTATAACAGCACATGGGTTTGCAAAACTTGTCAGAGGAGAAAGCTACCTTTGAAATCACTGCCCTTCACTCTATCTTAGCCTGAGAAACAAAAAAGGCTGCCTTGTGCCTTCATATATTGTCTAAACTAAGTTTCTGAATTAAGCAAAATCATTAGGAAGCTATTATTTGAACATATGCATCACTGTGATCCCTTCTAAAATTATTAAGCAGGGTTATGGTATTACTAGAAACAGTGTTACATTCACTGTACTGATACTGAAAAATGTCCCCTCTGAGGACTCAGAGATTTCCTTGAGATCTCAGTACCAGGAATAGTTTTGTTTGTCCTAAGGTTATTTTATGAACACTTCCACACACAGGTTCTTTCTTTTTTTGTGGTCTGCAAAAGAAGCTGAGCTAAAGTATGAAAAGCATTATAGTCTTTCTATTCTGGAAATCTCACTCCAAGCTTATTTTCCTCATTATGTTAGTTATTAACTTTCCTTTTGCTTCTACTGCCATTTTTTTTTTTCTTTCCATGTGGTTTTCTCCATGTTTTTATAAGCTGCCTAAAATCACTGAAAAGGGGGGTAAAGTACAAATGAAAACGGAATGAATGATAACAGTTTCCCTTTGGCTGAAAAATTTTCAAGGTTTTGGTTATTATTTGGTGATCAACTCAAAAAGTATCAAATTCAGATCTAATCAAGTTATTACCACTTACCTGATCTTTCACACACTCCACTGTGGCCCTACGCAGGGGTGTGATGTTATAGGCCATAGTCTGTGCACTTTGGCCCAGGACACATAACTGGAACTTGACACTCTCCCCTTTTTGTAGGCAATCCCCTTTGTTGGCCATCCCAACTATGCCAAATGGATAGACTTCACCTTTCATATCCCCTGTAAGGAGAAAGAGGTACAAAGTCTAAAAGCTAGTACTTCACAACAGCCCTCTGCTGATGGTCCTAATAAATTTATAAATAAGTTGCTAAAAATAATTATATTCCCTAAGATTTTTTTTATACCTGAGAACTTCTACTTTAAAGCTTCAATAAAATTCTAAATGCTAAATACTACCACAAAAACTAGCTAATGAACAGTTTTAAACCACATTTATGAAATTAAAACAAACAAAAACACCAAAACCCACTATCATTCACAAACTCATTACCTTTGAGCTTTTAAAGCACAATGAGTTGCTAATATAATACATTGGCGTGTCTTCTTCCCAAGTTCACAGTATAAACCAACCAGTCAAAAAAATTTGATTCATTCCCAACTGGGCATTAAACAAGCCGGGCATAGGTGAAAACAATGTACATAAATTTGTTGGCATTCCGAATCTTTTCTTTGTTCTGATTGTGGCTCTCTCAAACCAAGAGGCACCTTTCTTCTCGATCAGGGCTCATTAAACTTTTTCTTAAAGGACCAGACAGGAAATATTTCAGTCTTATAGGATCCTGTCTGGCACAACTACTCAACTTTGCTATTGCAGTGAGAAAGCAATCAAAGACAATTTGTAAATGAATGGTTGTGGCTGTATTTCAAGAAAACTATTTATAAAAACAAGCCATCATATTTGCAGAGCTCTACCCTAGAGTAGTAAGTTGGCTGGAGATCAGTGTAGGCTATGGATAAAAACTGGACCAAAGAGTTCAACTGCTTATCAGTTCACCTGGATGGTGAATTCACTGAATCAACAAAGGTGGAAAAGAGAGAAACACCAGCTGGAAGAGGAAGCTTCAAAACTGAGAATTCTTTTAACCATACATTCTCTTGAGGATTATAGGGGTAAGTGAAGATTTTCTTTTCAAACATACAGGAACTAAAAAACTTTGAGGAGATACTTCCAAGTCATGCAGAAGGATTAGAGGTGTAGTGGGATTAGTAGTAACCATCACTTATTAAACACTTACACTGATTCATATTTAATCTTTACAGAACCTTCTGAGGTTGAAGATACTCTCATTTTAAAGATGAAGAACTGGGCCAGGAAAGATTTAATTAATTTGCCTAAGGGTATACAGCTAGGAAATGGAAGAGCTGGCGCTCAGATCCAGGTCTGCCCAGCTCACAAATCCATAATCTTATATTGAGTTATAGTTAATATTCCTAAATAAAAGAGCCATTCTCACCACCAAGTGAGAATAGGCTTAAAGATTTCAGGAAAGTTTCCTTTTCCACAAAATCCTTGCTTTGGACTATATCCTATGGCCAGTGTTGAAGAATAAGTGGATTGGGGGTTGGGAATGCAAAAGTAAGGAAATGTGGCATGATAGGAGGAAAAACATAACTTTAATTTTATCTCATGAGTTTAAGTTAGTTGCCCATACTCTCTCTCACAGCCCCTTATAAGGGTATGGTGTCACCATGGCATCAGTTTATCAATTCATATTTGGAGGTGTTATGTGTATGAGGATACTGGTTCTATGAAAAACAGAAATTCGAAAGAACCTCATGTGATACAGGAACATGTTTATCAAGGCTCATTTCCTTCTCCCAAATGACCTGATCTTCCCCACTTTATATTCTCCTATGACTTCCAGAATGCACAAGATTTATTCTCTTTGTGAGTCAACCTATTATCTTTGGTTGGAATTTCAAACTCTCTCATCAACCCTATCATTATGGTAATTCTGCTATACTAATTATCCAGTGTTCCCTACTACTATTTCTACTGCAAACTTACTTTATGCACAAAGTTGGTCTTTCTGGACTTAACTGTTTGGGGTAAAGGATGGCATCAGAACTCAGGGAGTTAAAGATGGTGAGAAAAAGACAAAATGAGAACACTGGGATCCCTGACCTGAAGACAAGTAGTAGGATCCCCATGGAACCCTAGCTATTAAGTGATAGATATAGTAAACTTTAACAGGAGGCAAAAATATAAAATTCATTGGTTACTAGGAAATTCAGTTAATACTGATGTAAACAGCCAGTTAATAATAGAGGAAAACTATAAAGCTGCACTAAACCCAACCGTGAATATCTCATATCAAACATCAAATGCACATTTTTAGTCTTGAGATTTTGTTCTCAGTCTGCTTCATTATAATTCAATGTTAGCTGCTAACATATCAGTCATATGCTCACACAACAGCCATTTGCTCACAACATAAACACAGCCTGATCTCATTTATAAAGGATATAAAAACAAAAACCAAGCATGGTGGGAAAAAGTCACTTTTCCTTAATTCAGTTTTTAAGCTATCTGAGAACTGCAACATCACCGTATTTTTAAATCATCCAAGTGCTCATCTGAAAGTAAAGCCAATTTCAAACTATCTGATAGGGATGCTCCTACCTTCCTCCACGATCTCGATCATTCCTTGGTACTCAGTCTGTGTTGGATCAACACTTCTCAAGGGGCGAATGACTTTACCAGAGTAGATGGTGGGATCAGCTTCCTCAGTAATGCCATTCACTACAAAACAAAAGCACATATACCTCTCCCTCAACATTTTTTATTTAAGCCCTATTCCACAGGCCAAAAAAAAAAAAAAAAAAGGCAAAAATCATCAGAACAAATGTTAACAGAAGGTTGGCTAGTTGCCCACGAGTCTTGAAATACTTCTAAACTACTATTAAAGTTGCTTAAGGAATTAATAGTATCCATATTTAAACATGTTTTACTCTCTTACCTTCCCCAGGTGACCAAGCATCACTTCAGTGAGATCTTCCCAGGTCTCTAAAAATACTGGCAACCCCAATACTTGTATACTTCCCTAATTTACTTTACCTTAATATTTTTCTAAACATGGTACATACAATATTTTACTCATTTTCTTTGCTGATTTGGCTTATTTCTTCACTGCTGTACCCCAGTATCTAAAATGTAGCATGCACTTACGTATTTACTAAACTGAATGAACATTCTTGGCTCCCATTTCTCTAGAATAACACCAAGAAAAAAGTGTCATCTGGGGAGTTTAGGTGAAAGCCAAAAGTAAGTTGCACGTCTTATATGAAAGTTGGAGATCCTAAATAGCAACAATTTTCTTAAGTTCCCATTATTTTTCACATTTAGGCTTAATTTTCTCCAAAACAGTCTTCTAGAGGCATGTCTCCCTCCCCAATCCCATGGAGATTTATTTGCTTGGGGTTATTTTTGAAAAACAGACACTGAATTGAAAATAAACTCACAGCAAATAACCTACAGTATCTAGAACAGTGGTTCTCAAAACTTCAGTGTTCATCAGACCACCCAAAGTTTTGGTAGGTTTAGGGTGTGGTGAGAGATCTTGTATTTCTAACAATCTGTGATGCTGCTGCAACTGGAGATCACACCTGGCGAAACAATGATCTAGAACAACAGGGTTTTGCTCCCTCTCTCACTCTATCCCTCACCGTCTACCCAAAGGAGAGGCTGAATAATCAGAAGTCACAGTTCATTACCTGAGTGTGTTTTGTTCACTTTTTCTGCACTGACTTTGTTGCCTTTGCCTTTGGACAGGCTGTACTCGACCATGTCCCCCAGTTCCAGGCTATCAATATCACCAGAGAACTCACTGTAGGGGAGAGGAAAAAATGACATTTGAATAACCATTTACCACAAACATCAACAGTAGCAAGGAGCTTTCATTTCTTCTACTATGATATTCATGGTGTGCTTACTTAAGCTGGATACTGTTTAAAGCACTGGTTCAGAATCTTCAGAAACATGCTATGAGGAGGCACCACTATCCCCAGCTTCAACATAATGAAACTACGATGACAGGAGGTTATTTTTATTTGATAAAAGTATCACAGATACAAAGTGGCAGAGCCTGGATTCAAACTGAAACTGTATGGTTCTAAGAGCCCATGCCCTTAACCACTTTGCTATCTATAACACCAAATCAGAAGCACAACCCTCTGGTAGCAACATATAAAACACTACTCTTTTACTGAAGCAGAAAGGCTCCTATCCAATGTTCAAAGCAGGTACAGGTCTTCTTGTATCTTTTGACCACGTGTTCTCTATATAGAGGTGGATGATTAACTTTAGTCTATATGTTGCTATCATTTTACCAGTATGAAATCTGGGATTAAAAAATACATAACCACCCAATACTAATGCTTTTGACTCTAAAACCAAAGAATGGATTGTAAGCTCTTAAGTTCCTAAAAGGCATTCTTCACCTGTAATGGAAAAAGATTTCCTTATCATGATTGGCTGTTTCAATAAATCCAAAATTATCCTTCAGAGTGGCCACATAACCCAAGAGCCTCTTGGAGTTGGAATTACGACCTAAGAGTCGTACACAAGTTGCAATCTGCTGTCCAGGCCTCTGTTTGTCACTAATACTAAATTCAACCTGTGAAAAATAAGGATGCTTATTAATATCATGTCATTTCCCTACCAAGCTTTTCAACTCTGACACAGCTCCCTCAGACTCTGTTTTTCACTCCAAATATCCTTTGTAAATACTCTGATGAGATAGATTTTCACCAAAATACTTCTATTTCTCATTCCACTTTTCACAAGGATCAAGTTTTGCTCTTCAATGTGTATTCCTTACAGATTCTTAATTTCTCAAGGAGAAAGGTCAATTGGAAAATCTGGCAAAGTATGATAAAAATGAACAGCAATGTAAAAACCTTTGGTGTGACTGTACTTTGATAATGTTTCAGTGACTTAACTTCCTTACCAATATTAATTTTATCTAAGGTAACTGCTTTTGGCATATCTAATGCTTAAATACTGACTCCTCAAAAGCCTTTAACAAGAAGCTTGCTAATCCTGTTCTAATTGAATAAACTACTTTTAAATAAGAAGATGCTCATATATTAAACTTGTAAGAAGGAAAGAATTTTGGCAATACTTAATAAAATGTAAAGAAACCATTTTGCAGGATTTATAAGATGATAACCTTTAACCCTCCCTCCTCTCTCAAATAAGCAGAACTATATCTTGCCTTGTCTCCTATTTGAGGAGAAGTAGATCCTTCCACATCCTTGGCTTGAAAAGCAATAGTCAATTTCACCCCACAGTCATCATAAGCAATAATACCATCCTCAGCCTCCTAAAGAAAGATAGTCAGAAAACAACAAAAAATAATATAAGCATAATTATAGTTATTACAGACTCCAGAGCCTAAGAACTGGCACAGGTGTAGAAATTACCTGTTCAGGGTTCTCTAAAATACATACTGTTTACATGAATAAAAGATGATCATGCCTTAACCCTTAACCCAGGACTGACTCAGTCTGCTGTAACTGAGTCTTTTGGTCTTAACCTAATTTTATTATTGGAGGGAGAGTTTACTGATAACATGTCTATTCTATACTTTTTATAGCCAATCAGAAATCAAACTGGGAATGTATTTCCAACCAGGTAGAAATTCTGTAGGGCAAGATGTCGTATTGCCTAATTTGAATCTCCCAGAGTACTTCACAGTGTTTTGTACATAATGTTAATCAATGTATTTACCAAATGCATGGGAATTTAATTTGGTACAGGATCTAGCACAGTTCAGAGCATTTAATATTCAGGTAGGTGATTAAGTTATGATATACCAATGTTTCCACAGTGACACCTAAATCACTGTCAACACCAAAAAGATCAGCTCTTCAAAAGTCTAAGAAATTTCAGGCCTGTCATATAGAAATAGTAACAATTACATTGTAGAGCAACATGTAAATCATTGTTTCTTTGGTTTCAACCATCATTTCTATGAGGTTTAATTCCTAATCTAGCTCTGATGCCTTTCCTATGCTCCAGAACTCATTACCAACTATTACATATTAAAAATCAATTAATTTCCACTCTTCTACTATTCATACTCCTTCTGTAACTGCTATATAATATTCAATGAACATTTATAATGTCCCAGACATTATGTTAGGTACTTTGTATTACCAAATTTAATGTTATGATAAAGCCATCTCCGCAGTTACTCTTACCCCTCATTTTACAAATGTGTAAAGTCTTAGGAGGTTAAAATAAACTTGATTACAGTTATACAGCCAGTACAAAATGATGCTAAGGATTTGACTTTGGTTAAGTGAAGAGTGATGATGTCAATAAATTCAGGTTTGACTCTAATGGCATCAACTTTTTTGCAAGTCAACACCAGCATTCATTATTTACTCTCAACTCTAACACTGACCTCAATATTCAGTCAACATCTGACCATATACTATACACCATGCACATTAAATAGAGGTAAGACAATCCCTGCTCAAAAAGAGCCCAGTTAGTAGAGGAGACAGATTCATAAACAAGTTAAATGGCCTAAGAAATAGCAATGAAAGGGCAGGAAAAGTCTCAAGCTTCAAAGGCTATCTTGATCAAGCCAGTTGTGCCAGAGACATTTGGGAAGCAGGCCATTCAAAAAATTAAAAACCATTAAGAATTACGAGTAAGTCCCATTGAATTTTCCTTTAGTTTTATTATTGGTAATAGCACCATCTGCCACTTGTGAAATTCCTACTATGGACTAGCACTATGAGGGCTTTTTAAACGAAACAGGAGACAATCATTTTTTAAGTTTAAACACTAAAGCTCTGAGATGAAGTAATTTCCCAAGCTACAAAATAAGTATGAAGCAAGATGCTAGCCTTGCTCTTTCTGACTCCTATGTAGTTATTTCTAAAATTACATTACTTTCCAGTATCTCCCATGTACCTTCCCTTGCCCACATCCATTATCTCTGTCCCTCATTCAAGGACTACCTAAACTATTAAATAATTTCCTATCCAGCCTCTTCATCTTTTTGTCTTTCTCCAACTCCATTCTCATACTACCCTTTCATCTTCCTGAAGTTCAAAGTGATCTGATGTCACTTTCCAACAGAAATCTTTTTCTGAGAACTCTAAACTCTTTAGAGTAGCAATCTATACATTCTAAATCTAGCTGTATCCCTATCTTTCATCGTTATTTCCCCAATTCACCTCTGCCAAAAAAAGAGAAACTATCTTCTTGTTAAACTACTCAGTGCTTTAAAAAGAAACCCTGAACTTTTTTCATCTGCACCTCTATTCTGTGAGGATATCCTTTCCTCATTTCTCTCTCCGTCTATTAAATGTCAATGCCTTAGTGAAACCACGCCAGATCCTGACAGTGTAGAATTAATTTTTGCCAGAGCTCACTCATTGACCCTTTACAATAGCATTTAAAATTCTGTATGAATTACGTCTCTATACAATTCTTCACTTTTTACTTAAGAGCAGACATCTTTATATTTACAATTCAGTTGACTTTTCAATAAATGGAGTTCAAATGTGTGAACTACCCAAATTTAAAGTTTTAAATAGCTTGGATGACAAATTATATCATTTTAGATGAGGGATTCTAAACTGGGGGTGATTTGGGGACATTTGGCAGATTCTGGAAACACGTTTGGCTGTCACACAAGGGGAGAAGAGGTAATAGCCTCCAGTGGGTAAAGTTCACGTATGCTGCTAAACATCCCCAAATGTATAGAACAGCTCCCCATCTCCCTCTACCCAAAGAATTATCCAGCTTAAAATGTTAACAAGGCTGAGATAAAATTAAAAAAAAAAAAAAACAAAAAAACCCTTGCTTTATATTAGTTCACTGTTAATATTACAGAGAATCCTGAAAGAGACAATATTGTGTGGACACTGGTTGTCTTTAAGCAGAAGAGGAATAAAGAGCTATAAAAATCATTTTGACTAAAACTTACCTTTTCTTTGCCTTTATTTGGGCTAGTGGTTTTAGGATTGGAAAAAGTGGCTTCTTTTTCTACAGTGCCCAGAAAACGATGATCTGAATGGGAGTGGAACGAAACCGTGCCCTTGGGAAGTTTTTTAATCCTAATAGCATGATTTCTTTGGGCAGAGAGCATATCCTACAAATGATAAACAAAAGTAACTTTAAACTGAAAAAGGAAGCATAATGAAAACCCCCTCTTACTTTTCTCAAAAACAACTCACAGGAACCACAGTAAACTCTACTTCATCTGCAATATGGAGCTGGTTACCATCCAGAATTTCACTGAAGTGGAAGAACATACGAGCATCACGATCCACACACTTGATGAAACCAAAACCATCTCTCATGGCAGCAATCACACCCTGAAACCAAAATAACAGTTTCACTGCTATTGTTAAGACAACAAGATTCAAGCTTGGAAGTTTTGTCAAGTTAAATTCATTAGGAATTCCGTTTTAAATAACGAAATTTTGTATCCACATTTTAATTTTTCCATTTAAATACAAACTCACTGATTTCAGTAAAGTAACCTCTAAGCAACTAAGACTCCTCAGGTGCTACTCTTTGGCCAATATACACTAGAAAAAGTTACCATTTTTGAAGTAAACACATGCATACAACATATTGCCATTTAATTTTCAATTCTGTGAAAAATATCCTGTTTTGCAAGATGAGGAAACTGAGGTTGAGTGAGGTTAAGCAATTTGCCCAAAGCACAAAGTTAGTAAGTAGCAGTAACCAGGATTCCAAGTAAGGCCCAAGCTTTATGACAAAACAACTTTCAGAAATTAAAAACCCACAGAACGATATTCCCAATACTTCAAATGTCAATTAAGGGCAACTCTCTAGTCTCTACCTCAAAAAACTTGAGTTTAGGCACAGGAAGACTTAAGATTTAGGTCTGAAGAACAAAATACAGGAAACTCTATCCTCCTGAGGGCTTTATATCCACAATAACTGGCAAATGACAGGTACTCAAATGCTTAGTGAAACACAATTATCAACCCACCAACGACTTGTATATTTATATTTTACAGAGATGACTATTCTATAATTAGTTTTGAATACAACCTAAACAATATTCTGACATTTAATTCTTGCTAAATCCTGATGACAGCCAAGCTATTCAACAATGTATTCTATATAATAAAGCAAAACAGATACCAGCTTTTTTTAAAAAATCATGCATTAAAGTTAAAAGCAAATTTCAAACAAGATCAGTTTTAATGGTTAAAAGTCTCAACAAACTTAAATTTTCATTAAAGTATCCAGTTATACTGACACTGAGATATACTGTAGATGTTATAACCCCAAACAGAACTAAATGTTAATTATATCTGATAAAGTTAACTTAAGGAAACTGAACTTGTTAAATATGTTTGGGCAACAATTCTGGCATCTGGCATACCATTTCTGGACATATATTCACTAAAAGAATTTTGCAAAGTCCTCCTGTAATAACAGAAGAAACAAAACCTACTTTGTTTAGTCTAGTGTTTACAGAAAATCTTATGGAACAGCCTGGAAAAATCTACTTTCTATAATGATGGACTTACATTTTCCATAAATTTCCCCAATTTTCATATTTAAGGGCCAGAGAATCACTGACTTTCAAAAGGGCTTAGAAAGCATCCTCTCCAGACTTCTAAAACTTTTTCATACCTATTTGAAGGTAACTGGCAGAGCGAGGCATCAAACCCAGACTGATGCAAATGTCTGTATTCTTAATCACCTTAACAAGATAACTGTTGTCATAACTCAAAGAATTTTCAATATCATATTATATGCTTGAATGTAACATTGCCCTGCCCACCCCCTATATTGGATACATATCTAATAATATTCAACACTTACCATTTCTCTGGCTTCATTAGTGAACTGAAATGTATTTGACAGAACTTCTATGTTGGTTGCTCGCTCTAATTTGTCACGACGATCTGTTGAAATATTAAACCTAACATGGTCGCCTTCCAGCAGGGTCACCTTGGATTTCGTATCTTTGTCTCCAAAGGGAAGTTCTTTAGGAATCACAAAATCAACTTTGATGCGTCCTGGCAATGGGTCATTCTGATGAGAAGGAAAAACTATTTTAGCTGGAGATTTCTCATCCTTCCTAGTTCTAAGTCAAACAAGAAGAACACACAGCAAACCCATGTTATTTATAATAGACAGTTCCGTAAAGGAAAAAAGGTGTTGATAACATAAGTCCAATTTGAAAGCTTTGTGTTCTATGGTCACATGATACAACCATAAACTCACAATACTGTAGTTCACATCCTGCACTCTGATACTGAGAGATTTTATTTAAGGAAAAGAATTTCAGTCTTCTATGTTTTACATTTCCTCAGCAATTACACCACCTCTCATCTCTTTACCTCCCCAACAAAACAAACAAAAAACACCAAATGGGGACATACATACACATGCACACCTGAACTGTTTTATCCCCAATCTAACTAGCATTTTTTTATCCCTTTCATCGTATCACCCAGTTAAAAAAAAAAAATCCACAGATGTATCAAAGGTTTCTCATTTAATTATACATATTAAAAAATATTTATTTGTTTCACTATCACAAAATTACATTTAATTAAGTGTAATAAAACTCCTATATACCATACCATATTATTCTATTACTGATGAGGCAAAAGATGACTTTCCTAAAAATAAGACTACTTACCTGGCTTTTACTGGGTACTTTTGGGATAACTTTGGTTACAGTTCCTTCAAAATGTTCAATGCTGATATCTTCAAAAATAACTGTTCCTTGAGGCAATAGTCTGACATCAGTTGCAACTTCTTTACCCTGAACCAGAAGGGAGGGGGCAGAGGGGGATCATGTCACTTTATGTATTTCCTAAAATTTTAACTCACTACTAATATTAAAAGAAGGCCAAAGATCAAATTTAATCAACTATCTTACATTTCTGTCCTTGATTGTGAATTCCACGTCATCTCCAGGCTGTAAGGTTTCTAAGTCACCCTTAAATTCACTATAGTGAAAGAATATCTCCTTTACAATATCACCTCTTTCAATAAAGCCAAACGCGTCCTAAAGCCAAACAAACACACGCAAAAAATAACAGGAATATTATGTACTATTCAGTATACATAATAAATAAACATTTTCATAAAATTAGACTTCAGTGGAAACGATATAAAGTTTAGTATTAATTCAATTCACCAATGGCTCATTTTAAAGAACATATTAGTAACCAAAGAATTTTAAGAGATTACTTCTGAAGTTAACAGTGAAATACTTTTAAAGAGAAGAGGAAAAACAAAAGACTTGGGTTTGAAGTATAAGACTTTAAGAAGTCAAAGAAAAAAACTCGAATTTCTCAAAGTTGATGACACTTACCTTCATGGCACAAACTACTCCCTGACAGCGGGCCTGTTTCTTTTTCAACAGCATAATGTTACGAGCACTTACAGCACCAGTACTAGAAAAATAAAAATCGGGTGGGGATGGCGGGGACCAAAGAGGGGTGAAAAATGCATTGGCTTGGTTAGTTGTGAGTTTAGAGAAATAAGAAGCTAGTTTTCTGAGGTCTCAAGAATTCTGTATTATCACTAAAAGTAAATATAAGGTTATAAAACATAACCCTTTTTATTTTATCTTCATATGCAAAGGGACTTTTGCTCAAACTCCGTTGCCTTTTAAATTGGGCATACATCTACGTAGATTGTTTTTCTCTTGGAGTGTTTAAGCAAGGCCACAAACTGGCTGCAACCAAAGATGGGGAATGCTAACATTTTAGAAAGGCTGTTAGTTGAACAAACATTGAGGTACTACGTGCTGCAAAGGTAAGAGAGATACAGAGATAACTAAGAGATTGTCCTGTTTGCAACGAATGCTGAACTTAGCAGCTATTCCATCAATTATTTCTGACTAAACAGCCATAAAAGAAACGTGAGTAAACACAGTGATTAAAGGAGAAACTTCCTATGATTTAAATAATGACATTTACCTCCACTGACAAGAGAGACATCACATGTTGCTATATTGTCCCCATCTTTGAGCAGCAACAACGTAAATCTGATTTCTTTTTAAAGATGGCATAGACTATATAAGATTCAATAGTATTTGTTGGTGTGGTTGTTTTTAAGATCTGCAGACCAAGCAATTACTTCCTTTAATTCCTCATGAACAAACTGTAGCCAAATTGTGCTTTTTATTTCAAAAATGTAAAAGACTAACAAAGACGCTGGAAAAAAATCCTACTTGCCTCCGCTATTTACTACAGTGAAAAGGCTTTATTTAGAGACAGATTGGGATTCAAATGTCAATATAAAAGCTGTATGACTTTAGGCAAGTTACTTTATGAGAATGTACTTCATTTTACAGATGAAACTTTATCAGGTGAGGCTGTTCTGAGGATTAACAACTGTACATAAAATATTCAGTACAAGTGCTTAGCACATTCAAGAACTTAGTAAAGGTTAAATGAAACCCTTTCATTGGCTCCCCACGCCTCTCAAACTCAAGCCCTATTCCCTAGTTTCCTACCTGAGATTAAAGGGAGGCCTCAGACTAGAACTACAAATATCCATACCCACAACTCAATCTGATTCCTTCTAGTCTTACAAGAGGTAAGGCTCAAGGCTAATAATCCTGCCCATGCTCTTGGGACTTTTCCATCTGAACCACCATTGAAAGCCCATTCCTAGCACTCTATCCAACTTCCTATTTTTAACTTCCTTCTGTACTTTCTCCCACTCCAAAGTAAAAATAATCATCACTGTGCTTTCTTAAGTACACCTTCCTTAACTGCTTATGCCAATGAATTCAACAGCTCTATCTCATGCCCATCACTAGCTTGTTCTGATCTATACACGCAAATGCATATTCAGTATCTTCATCCACACACATCTCAAACTCAAAATGCCAATTAGTATCATTCTTCTTTCACCCTTAATACTCTCTGCTTTGTCTCCTTAGTCCAGTTAATGGTAACCGCAAGCAGCCTAAGCCAGAAAAATGGCATTTATGACTCTCCTTCCCTTAGTAGAAACACAAACCTCTATCTAAAAAATGATTAAAACTTGGTGATTTTATCTTTTCAATGTGACATGACTTGACTTCTACACTCAACCACCCATGGCCTATCTGTATTAGACCCTCATCTTTCATATTAACTCTCATACCACTGCCTCTAATCTAGAGCATCCCTACTCTCTGAAAGCCTACCATCTCCACCACTTCCAATAACCGCAATCAATCATACTCCTCCATTTAAAGTCCTTCAAAGATTCCCACGACTAACGAATAAAGCTCAAACTTCATCTTTCTAATGATCCAGTCAATTCAAACAACACAATCGTCCGGCCATTTCCCCCAAATGACACTTCCTCTACCCAGAATGTTTTTCTCATCTCCCTAGTGACTTCACACCCTACTCTTAAACTTACCACAAGCACTGCTGTTTTGGCAAAACCTTCACTCATCTCTAGAACAGCTCTTGAAAGCTCTGACCATGCTTTAATTATCTTCCTATTTCTGACATCCTACACAGTGCCTGTCATAGAACTGCCCCTCAAATGCTTAGCTGACAAATAAAGTTTAAAAGATTATGAAAATTATCTAGATTTACAAGTTAGGTTTTACCTTGCTTCAAATTCATTGTAAAAAGAAAAAAAAGGTGGGGGAAAAAACTTACTGTTTATTGTTATCAATTACAAAGTTTATTTTATCTCCAGTTTCCAGCTGAATGTTCCCTTCGACATCTTCAGGGGTGTAAGTCAGATAAAACACTTCCTGTGAATTAAGAAGTTATTATTACTATATTGGCAGGATGCATATTCACTGCATACTGTGATTTACTTTGTTAAATACTTCTTAAACTGGCATTTTAAGCCAATTTCTTAAAATTAAATGTCTTTTGACAAGTACATAGTTTATTCATATAAACACAATTCCCCACCATAGTGCTGATGACTTCTGCGAGTCCACAGCTGAGCAGCAATCCAACTTCAAAAAGCTTACACACGGAAGCATTTGCCCAGAGGTTGTAGTTACATTTCAAAAAAACAACTTTTATATAAGGTGTTCCAAACAAAAAAAGCTGGAGTTAGTGCTTAAAAGGAACCAGAAAATAAGATCCCCTCCCACAACCCCCAAAAAAGTGAGTAAAAGAAGCATTTTACCTTAATGTTCTAACTAAGGTCACACTTGGGCAAGCTAAGACACTTGGAAGTCCTATTATTTTTTTAAATTTTTTGATTATGCTGCACTCGAAGCCTCTTTGAAACCAAATTTAAAACTGATTTTATCAACTGCAGCTTACGTTTTCTATTTTGAATTTTAAAGTACGCTTATAGATCACATGGTGGATCAGGCAAAGGTTTAAGAAAAATACACAAGTTTACCCCATTACGTTCGTAGCATACACTCCCTGTTGGACTCTGACCCGGGGCAGCTGGAGATTTACTCTCTAAGTTGTGAGGAACAGCGCACACAACCTACCAGTCAAAAAAAAAAAAATTTCCATTGCTAATCATTTCAGGAGCAGCACTGTGCAATATAAACTGAATTTTAATATCCTCTATACTATACATAGGGATGCATTTTAGTATGATCCACAAGAGGATGTCATGCTGCCAAGTTTCACTTACAGTACATAAACTGACTGTAAGCATAGACTTAGGGTTATATGTAAGAACCCCAATTGAGTCTTGACCATATATTTATTTCAGGTCAAGGAATGCCAGTGCTTCTGATATAATTTTAAAATGGTAACTTTTATATACTATAGCTCTCTTGCGTGCAAACTGAGGAGATGGGGAAGAATCTTCCTTTTCTAATGTGAAAGATATGCAAATGCAGGGCCCTAAGAAAACATAAAGCATCAAAGTCACTAACTTGTCCATTAATTCGTTCTTCAGGGAGGATTTCTTGTTTTATCTTCACCAGTTTAATAGCAATGGGTTTCCCAGTCCGCCGGTCAGATGATACTTCGAATTCAACATCATCTAAAATAAACAGAGTGTTGTGTTTGTTGGACTAATTTTGGTAAAATGGTATCTCACTTTCAAGCTAAACTTAATGCAGCATTTGAGTTTCCTTAGACTGGTGATTCTCAAAGTGTGGTCCTTGAACCGGCAGCAGCAGCAGCATCACCTGGAGCATAGCAGAAATGCAAATTCCCAGGTCCCACTCCAGACCTACTCAAAAACAAACTGGGCATCAGGTACAGCAGTCTGTATTTTAACAAGTCATGTAGGTAATTCTGATACACACTAATCTTTCAGAACCACTGTTCTGACCAAGGTAGCTATATCTTAGTTTTCATGGCATTCTCACATACTGCAAAGGATGCAATATAATGACCATGAGGTTTGGCTTCCCCACAACCCCGAAAAATCTCCCTATACCTCAGTTTCTTCATCTGTAAAATGAGGATTAACCAAAATAACACAGTAACACTCCTGTACAGTTTAGACTATTTGGTATGCCAAATATTCATGTTAACTATTGTTCTGACTTTTTTCTTAAAGATATTTTAAAAAACACACACTGAGACCTTGTAATGTCAGTCCTTTAATAAGCCATACATTTTCACATGTGAAGGGGATTTCTATGGTGTCAGTCAAAATGAATTTCTACATAGTCCAAGTGATGACATTGTAAGTTAAGTTTTTTCAGGTACTACCCAAACTAGTACCTGGTGGAATAATTAAAACATGATAAGTTCAATATTTTCACTGGCTTAAAATCTAATATTAGCTAAACAGTCATTATTAGGGGAATAACAATTATATCTACCAAGTGTCTATTTAAAAACTATCCAAAGATATCTTTTAGTCAATTACCCTTTCATCCCTCAAAAAGACCACCACCAAAATAGGTATCAGGATTCTGCTAAGTTTACACAGACAAACCTTGGCAACTGGTACGATTAAAAGGTCAAAGATAGAACATTCTTATAAGTAAGCTGATAAGGGAAATTTGTGATTAGTTTTATAAAAAGGAGAACTGACAGATTACCTCCTACTTTTAAGTCCTGTAGGTTGCCATTATACTGTGAACAGTGGAAGAAAAGTCTAGCTTGACGTTCTGAACACTGAATAAATCCGTAAGAGGTTAGCAGTTTTTCAATAACCCCAGTTTCACGCAGTGCTGCTGAAGTACCATTGGGGTACCCATTGTGTCCATTGTTGTGGAGAAGGTTTGGATCAAAGCTCATCTGTTTTAAAAAGAAGAATAACTCAATATATACAGATTTGTACATTATCTCCATAGCACACTAAGTCTGATTAACAAAACTCTGAATTTTTAACATAAAAAGGCAAAGAAAATAACGGTAAAACAGGTAAAAGGAAGATCATGTGCTTTTATTATTGAAATGTTAATTTAGCTAATACATTTCAGAAGAAGTTTATCAAATTATTTGGAGGAACCATCCCAATTTATGGTAGAATTTCTACTTACCAGACAAATACAATTTCTGGAGTTTAAATATTAAGACAAAGCAACTACATAAGTAAAAGCTGTCTTTATATTACCTTTAAATGACTAAAACAAAAATATCAGAACAAAGGTAATTAATATTCAAGAGACGGGAACACAAACTACCAGAATATTTCCTTAAGAAATTTATTAACACTTACGTTGAAATGTAAACAGAAACCTTGACACTACTTGGTAACCCATGCATCTTGAAACTAATTATTTAAGTTAGTAGAGATTAAAAAACTTTCTATGCAATACTTTTTTCAAACTAGAAAATGAATGCATGCTCAGGTCCATTAATAGAATACAACTCAAAACGAGTTAGAAAACAAGTTTTCAGGCACAACTCCAAGACAACAAAAGCTCCCTCAATTCTAAAAATGTTCAATCACTTCACAGGTACAATTAAAGATATCTTTTCACCTATTTCAGACACCAATGAAATCTCCTAATACTGTCATTTGTTTCCATGATCAGCTAAGCAAATAAAACATTCTTTAGTGAAAAGGGGATATTTAAATACAATGCACTGGGGCCTGTTTAATCATCAGATACTATCTATCACATTGAATATTTCACTTTATTTAAGTGAAGCATCAGATAGAGGAGAAAAATCCCTAGGAAACGTGAAGTCTATAACTGATTTACTACAGCAACATATCCACATCCTTACAACTAGTTTTAGACAGTTTCATTGAAAATTTGACTTATAAGCATTTTCATTTAAGTGTGATGTTGAACATTAATAAAATCATTTCTCATTAGAAAAAAGATGACTGAAATTCTAGAAAGATAAACTGAAGTTATTAGTAGTTAAACAATACGTGGGATGGCCAAATTATGCAAATCAAAGCTATCTGTAAGTGGTTAAGTTCTAGTTCTTTCATGCTAGACACTGTTCTGTGTTGGACATCCATTAACTCATTTAATCTTTATAAAAGCCCATGAGAAAGTTATGTCCCCATTTTACCAATGAGGAAACAAGACATTGATACTGAATCACTTGCCAAAGTCAAATGACAGAGGATTCAAATCAAGAAGGGCTACCTCTACAATATGGATTCTCAACTAGGGCTTCTCAAACTTAAAGTTACCTGGTGATCTGGTTAAAACAGGAAATCTGATTCAGTGGGAGCAGGAGTTTGAGATTCTCCATTTCTAACAAGGTTCCAAGCATTGATACCAAGGCTTCTGATTCTTGGACATACTTTGAGTAGCAAGGCCCTAAACTACTAAACTTATCTTTCAAGATTCAAGGTGAAGGAAATTTTTAGAAAAGTTAGAGAGTTTGCAGGGTATTTCAATCAAACTGAGTGACTCTTCTCAGTCATGCTCTTAACACAAAGAAAAATAAGCTTGGATGACTGCTTCCCTGACTTACAGATCTCTGATACGTGGGGGTCCTCTTTTGTTTTTTAGTCCCAGATGAGGTAGAAGATGAAGATAAAGGTAAAGAAAGTGAAGGAGGGGCTGCAGGAGGGGGATGAGGATCTGATGACACAGTAAAAACGTTCTCCATCTCAAACAGCTGTGACAACATAGCACAATGTTTAGAACTATGATCAATAACAAATTTAACACATTTTACAGTTAACCTGTTTAAAGATTTACTATTAGGTTACTTTAGCAAAATATAATTCATTTAATCATATTTCTATCGATAAAATAAATTATAGCATTAACACTAAAAGGTCAAACTGAAATTTATTTTTTAAAGCCCTTATACAACCTCCTAGTCCATAACATTTACAATTTTTAAAATGCCGTAAGGACTCTGGTGGTTGCTACAGTGAAACAATTCATACCAACTTTTCAATGTCTCACAACTTTACACAGAATCCAATATTTTCAATCACCTGTCTCCCTAAAGTAGGGTACACACAGGATAATCCAATGGGATGTGGAAAGAAAATAGTAGGACACATTTTTTACCCAGCGATAAAAATTAGCTTTTATAAGTAGTTACTATGTATTCACAGGAGAGGCCTTGCTGAGTTGGTATGTCAGATCACATCACATGTCACACATTACTCATGTATTCTGAGGTAAGAGTGAAGACTCCAACAAGAGATCAATAGTGACGCCCTCACTCATTTACTTTCAGCATATTACAGTTTACATTTCCCCAATTAAGTGTACATACAAATTTAGCTATCCAGATTAACTAAACTGCCCTCACAAATAGACAAACTGTTGAAAAAGATTTCCATAGAAGAATCTTAGAAGATAACGTTAATAAAGCAATCACAGGCAAGAATACTGGGAGGAGACACCTCTAATCCTAGTACTAGTTCTTTTAACCTCCACATTGTGAAATAAATGACCATCTAATAACATCTGACAAGTCTGCCAAAACATTACAGATTAAGACTATGATACAGACTTATACTAATAGCAATAAAACACACAAATGCATACTGTTCTTTATATATTAATTTATGATAATATAAAGTTTTAAATTAAGCACTTATAAACTACACATCCAGACATACATAGTATTTCTGGTGAGGCTGGAAAGTTTCTGCACTATTAACAGGTAAGCTATTTTTATAGTATTTCTCCTCTTTCTTTGATGCACTGCTTTACAGTGCAAATGCAGTAATATAATCACACAATTTATAAATATCTACACATGTAAATATTGACTATACATGCTTTCCTTGCTAAACAGTATTATCAAATTAATACTGAAGAGCACTATTCCACATCATTGACTTAGGTGATGACTTTCAAGCTGTGCTTTTTCAGGTTTAAACTGTAGTTCTTATCACCATACAAGTAAGAATGCTATGATATGATCTGCAATATACAGGCCAGGAAGGTGCAAAAACTACATTCTGAAGTCCTCAGTCCTACTAGCCCTATCTGTAGGTAGGAGATAAGACTCCTGTTTTTCTCACCCTAAGGGAAAATGAATCAGAATCAGAAGGGATCTGAGCTATCATTTCCTTGTAAGGGTTCCCTAATGAGGGTACTGGAATTTAGGCTGTATTACCTGAATCGTATCTCACTTCTAGACGAGCACATCAAAACAGAATTGAAAAAGAATTTTTCCTTTCTCCTAGCATCTTTACTGACTTAAGTTTTTTACTCTAGCTTTTATCCATTTGGGGGACTTTTTTAAAAGGGGAAACCATATACTACTCAAGCAACTTTAGATAAGACAATATGCTAACACCATTCCCTTAAAAGAATTCCTAAATTTTTCTTAACCAGCACCATTAAGACTAAAGAAGTACCATTAAACAAAACGGATGCTCACTGAAAACAAACAAAACCACCACATGATTACGTAAAAAGTGCAATGGAAAAAGTAGATCGCTCAACAACAGATCTTTGTTTATAAAAAGATAAAGACAACACCAGAAAAAAAGGGGAAAGGGTGTGCGGAAGGAATGGACCAACATGTAAAAGTTATTTGGCTTTTTTTAAATAGGGGGGAAAAAATCAATTTAGTTGCTCATCTCACAACATACAAAAAATATTCATTAAACACCTTAACAAACATTAATTAAAAATGCATGTAGTTTTTGGAAGGAGGATTTCCTAGCTTTGAAATCAACAGAAAAAATGCAAAGGGTCAATATTTGATTATATAAAAAGTGTAAGCTGCAGGGAGGGTATAGCTCAGTGGCAGAGTGCTTAGGTTAGCTTAGCATGCAATCCCCAGCACCTCCATTAAAATAAATAAAATAAACCTAATTACACTCTCCCCAAATAAATTTAAAAAATAAAATAAAAAACTTTAAAAAGTACAAGCTTTTATATTCACATCTAAAGAGAACAAATGCAAATGTAAATATATGGGTGTATCTTAAAGAATTTAAACAAATCAGTAAGAATTAGAAACTATTAGAAAATAAGCTCCATGAGAGTAGGAACTTTTTGTTCAAGGCTAATCCCCAGTGTTAGACAGTGCTTGGCAAAATGCAGGCACTCATCTGTTTAATTACAGAAAGACATTAAGACAGTCTTAAAAGATCATTCACTAACTACACAACATATAAACTTCAATTTTGGCAAGCAAAAATTTTGATAAAACAAATTATTCATTTATCAAACCAAAGATAAAAGATTAAAAGATAAAAAAATTAAAAGATAAAACTACCAAACATAAAAGATACTGAGAAAGTAGGTTAAGAACGTGCTCATGTACTTTTACGGTGGTAAACTGGTATAACCTTTCTAAATAGTCTAGCAGCATGTACCAAAATGTGGAGCTGTTTTCCTTATTAATTCCACTGCAGGAAACCTATCCTGGGGAAGTGTGAAATGTGGACAAACCTATACGCAAAAATGTGTCACTGAAATGTTTTAGTAACAAATTCCTGGAAATAATCTGAAGTCTTAACACTGGTTCAAGAAGTCACAGTAATTTATATGACAAAAAATAAAATAACTCACAGTATGACTTCAACGGTATTTAAAAAAGGAAAGACTGGGAAAATCTAATTTAATGCTCAAAGATGAGAAAACACTTAGATGGCATTTTAAGTGCACAGAGATAAAAATGGTAAATGGGAACAGAATCCAGTACTGGCTCCATGGCTTGAATTCTTAACCACTGCCTTATACATTAAACCAGAACCTGAGTGCCTACAATGCATCAGTACTGTTCTAGGTTCTACTTCTATAGTAGTGAACAGAGGAGACAAAAGTCCCCATCCCAAGTCATTAACATTAATCCCCGTAAAAAAAAATTTGTAAAGACCCTCAAGTTAAATTTAATTCACTTCTAGTTCAAGAAATCAACTAAATTTCCCTGAAGAATATAGAACTTAGTCTTATTTCCCATACTTTTAACTTCTCTGGGATTGTTTCCTCATATGAAAACCGATGGCCTATGTGATTTTTGAATTCCCTAGGGGGAAAAAAAAATCAAAATTCTATGATTTGTAATTTCTTCTTGTAACATCACTGAGTTGCCCCCAGCCCCTGCCCCTTTCTAACCTACTCTGCTTGCCTCACACTGAAAAGGAATTAGCTTAGAAAAGGCAACCTAATTCACTATAAGAGTTTTAAAAAATGACTTTGTATTCTTAACCTACATATAATTTCCCTTAACTTCTTTTGTTCCTTTCAGTTTTCTGAATGCAACGTTTTTCATACTAATTGCTGTCTTCTGGATATGTTCTAAACAATTATTCACTAAAGCATATTTCACTATTATTCTTATTGTATCCTGACCAATATATATAGAGTAGTGAGTGATTATGTTTAGTCTTTAGAAACTTTGTATAACTTAAAAAAAAAAAAAAACCCTCCAGATCATTTCTTAATAAATTAGTAAAATCAGGTTTTCTCCTTTTAATTCTTCTAGAACTGATCATTTGCTAAGAAAGAAAAAACTAATCTAATGCTTTTAGATTTCTTTTGTTGGTTAACCTGGAGTTCCAACTTATAGGGATAATTTAAAATTATTAGCCTTTGTAAGCTATCTTTTAAGCATTCTATGTCCTTCCGTAATACCCACCTCACAGAGTTGCTGGGATGGTTAGGGTTACTTCATACAAAAACCTGAAGTGCATAGTACCTAAGTACAGACATAACTACTTATTACTAAATATTTTTTAAAAGTAGGGCAAGGATAGAATCTGGCAGCACATACCCAGAGAATTCTCTGAAAAATCAGTCCATTAGTCAACGCCTTTGAATGTTTATTACCCAATCTGTATTTCTCCAAACTAATCATTATACTATCATGAGATACTGTCAAATGGCCTTATAGAAGTATCTTTTTTTTTTTAATTTTTTTTTTTTTACCGGTTTGCTCCTGGACTTTTGCTAGGGATAGAAAGCAAGATCCGAAGTTCCCATACCTACCTCTGAAAAAACAATCAAGACTCTGGTCACAAGTCTCCATTAGCTATTTCCACACTTATAGCAAGTTACCCTGTTATCTTCTCATTTACCTGGGGCTTCAGTTTTCTTTTAATGTTCCTAGCTTTGCTTTCTTCTGTCACCTTAAACTGTCTTGATCAAAATTCTCACCAAAGCAATCAAGTCTATCTTTACATGCCAACCAAACTTCTTATAAGCCTTATTCTTCCTTGATATTTTTAGGGCCAATCCCACTCCTCAATATTTATTCACTCCTAATTATGTACTACTTTTACTGTTTTTTCCAGAAGTCTCTAAAAATCTGGTGTTCTAATGCATTACCAAATCTGTTTCCTTAACTGTACTCTTTTTAATTGGAATAATTCACAACTGTACAACAAGAACATGTTTTACTGTTAATATCTCCCACCCCAACTGTTATGTTTATAAATACGTGTATTAACATATACAACCTAACTTCTGACAGCTATGGGAGCATGTGGGTTTATTTATACATTTTAAAATGTTCATGTAATAAACACTCAGAAGACAAAAATTAGGCTAAACAAAAAGCCCTTCTGCTTTTAATCCATTTCTATAAATCATGTCAATGAAAGCTTTAGCATCTAGTCTTTTACCCTTTGAATAGTAAAGATAAAACAGTACAATTTCAATCTCCATTATTTTACCAATCCAGCACAATCGATGACAGTCAAAAATTATTTTTAAAGAGAAGGTAGAAAGGAACAAATAGAAAAAGCAAACAGTACAATGACCTTAATTAAGTGTCTGTTTATGGGTAATTTAAATAGTTATTAGTCATAGTTTTAAATTAAGGAATAATTCTGGTCCACAGTAAGATCATTACCACAGTAAGCTCTCAATCTTTAAATAAATTGGAGATAAAGGCTCAAGTGCTTCTTGAAACGGTGATGAAGCTTTTAAGATAACCACCTAGGAATGACCTGTTTTCATTCCCCATTTCATTTGATCAATGCAGCATTTTACAAAATGTTTATCAACTTCTTGGAATTATCTTCCTTAGCATTCTTTGCTGACTACCTCTATTCCTTTGAGCATTCTCTTCTTTGGTACTTCTTCATTTATTACCTATAAAGTGATGACTCCTTTTTGAATTTCAAACCTTTATTTCTGCTGATCTTAAAAAAAATCTAAGAACTAAAGATGAAAAAGGAAAACTGCCCACCACAATCTTACCTCTCCCAAACAGCCACTGTTTTAACATTCCAAACAAGAATATTTTCTCAACTTCGGATTACTATCTAATAAACACAACAGATTTCCACAAGTCCCTACCTGAACTTCCCTATTCCTATGAAAAAAAGTTTCTAACTTGGACAACTGGATAGACTAAATCAATTCCCTCCAGCCTCATCTTCATATGCAATAGGTCAACAGTTCTACCACTTCTACTATTAAAACACCTAGTGTCTACCTCTTCTCTCTGCCTTTACCCTAACTTTATCTTTCTTACACTCTGTCCACTGGTCTTAACGGGCATCCCATCCTTAGCCCATTCCTTAAAAGTGGCACTACTTGTCTTTTAAAGATATACTTCTGAATATGTAACCTTAAAATCTGAAGCAATAAATTATCTCAGATTTGAAATACAAAATTCATTAAGCCCTTGCTTATAAACATCTGGTGACCTTCCTAAAAAATGTCAAATAAAGTGGGCCCTTAAGAACCTGCCTCCAGTAAGCCTCCCTTTCCAGTTACTCTCTCTGTCCCACAAAACTGTACTCTCTACTGTTCATAATGGACTACTCAATATATACCATGTGTTTTCAGACTTCCTTGAATCTGCTAATTCTGTTAGCTCTATACCTCCACCAAAGACTCATCTCCCTTTAAACATAGTACTACTCACCTTCAAATTTCCCTTTCTTGTAGGCTTTCTTTACTCAAGGTTACCTCTAACAAGATTGTAAAAGGCACTCCTATCTGAAACTCTAACTTCTAAATAGTACAAATGGAGTTTTTCTAAAAGATCAATGAATCAAGAGATCTATATGTATTAATAAACACAACATTGGGTGAAAAATCCCAGTTCTGGCCATAAATACTGTCCTCATCTAACAAGAAGCAATAATTAAATAACCTAGTGTTGATATTTTTAGACTAATAGTTGAGAACATACATCATTTTCAGAATACCTTTAGAAGAGAACAAATTTAAATTTTATATTTAACCAAGAAATCAGAAAATCCAGAATTATAAACTGATTCTTGACAACAGGAAACTATAGACCTACCTCGCAGTGATAATCAAATATTGCACTTTCAGTAGTATTTGCTGATTCTTCTTTTTCAGCACACGTTTCAAAGAATGAAAGTTGCTAGTATTAAAAAAAAAGAGAGAGAGAGCGAGAGAAAATGATCTATGAAGCTAATAAAGAATACAACTGCTGCTGCACCGGGCAATCTCACAGCACAGCACTGAAGAAAACAAAGACTACTAGCAGCGTCGGGAAGTGCTCTTTCAAAGCTGTTGAGTAGGCACAAACTTCTTGTTTCAGATCAAGTGTTGTGTCTTCAACTTAAGTGTACTCTTCTTTGGTCTTGGTTGTTTCGAGGTTTGTTCCTTGCCTGATCTGAACTTGAAGCAGCAGTTTCAGGTGGTAAAGTATGTTCTGTTACACTTCATACTAGAGATAAAAAACAAAGATATTAACTATAACTTACATAAAAGAATCAGGGACAGATGGCAGGTGGGGGGATAAGCTCATTTCATTAACTTAGAATCAAGCACTACAGGAAACTTGGAAGCACACACATTTGATGTCATTTGAGCAATCTCTCAACTGCTAACAGGTATTTCTTTTGGTACTACACACTCAATACCAGAAATCATTTCATAGTCCTTACTGACACCCCTTCCCCTAAATAAGCTCTAAGTTACACAGCATAATAGTCAATTTAGTATAAGAGTTTTGTAATTATCTAGCACTGTTAGGTACTGTGGAGAATATAAAAAGTTCCTGCCATCAGTCTGTATTCTTGTTGAGAAGAGTTATACAAGGAGGAAAAAACAGAATATAGGATAAAATGCCAAAAATTAACCTGCTCAACTAATATCTGGATATGTACTGTGTCACATACTATACTACATACATTACTTATTATTTATTCACCACTGTCTGTGCCTCAAAGCAACATGGCAAGTATGATCAGAGAAGGCTTTTAATAAGAGGTGGAGTATTTCAGCTTAATTTGGAGAAAGGCAGATTTTTCAGAGAAAGAAAACAGCTGAGCAGTCCAGGCATGAAATATCACATAAACCAAGCCAGAGTATGCAACTTCTAAGTTCCTTCAGAGCAGAGATCATGTATATGATTTTCTATGCCTAGAACCAAGGGAGCTTTACTAGTAGCATGAGTGACTGTGGCAACAAGTATGGCTTGCTGTTTCAGAGGAATCAATAGACTAGCTAGGGCTGGGTTAAAGTGAAATGAGATACATAGTGTGACAGGTGCAGCAGAGCCAGATTATGAAGCACTTCAACTTGATATAACAGGAAACAGAGAACCTAGTTCTTGATGAAAGGGTATTAAGTCTTGAAATCCTATGAGAGATGACTTAGTGAAGGAAACAGACATCTCATTCGAGCTATTGCCATAAACAGATGAGAAATGTCTATAGAAGAGAAACAATTGAGAAGGGAAGAGAAATGAAATATATTTATAAACAAAACCTCAGAATTGTGCTTTGTATTAGCTATAAAAAATGATTACTCAGAGCTGATGAAATGACTTAAGAGTAGGAGAGCTCAATTCTAATCACACTGACGCTTACCAGTAAAATGCCACAAACAAGTTATATTTAATCTCCCTGAGTTTGTTTCTCCTATGCAAAATGAAAACTTATTTTATTAACAGCTGATCTGTAGCCACTGGTTTTATCTAACATTCCATGACTTTATACTGTTATTTCAAATATCAAATGTTACATTTGTCAGATCTTTTATTTGGATCATTCTATTACCCAGACTAGATACTCAGAGCAGTGGATCTCCAATCACTTGGGAAGCTTTAAGAAATACCTATGCCCACTCCCCCAAGAGTAATTAAACCTGCCTGATGTCGGGTCACTTCTGTAATGGTCTCTGAGTCCTCCCTCTCCACCTCCACACTCGATGTTGCAAGTCTTATCAACATTTCAAGATATCTTTGGTCCTAAATGACACCAAATTTTGGTCCAGGTGTCTGACACACCTAATTTCTAGTGTCAACCCTTTCCATTTTCTGTCACATAACACTACCAGACTGATTTATCTAAAATTCCAACTTCATCTCATTCATCTCATCTCCTTGTCCAAAATCCTCAGTGATTTTTCCAGCACTCTAAATGGGAAGTTCTTAATCCTGGCTGCACATCCTATCCGCCTGGGCAAATCAAAAAAAAAAACGAAAAACAAAACAAAACAAAACAAAAACAAAGCCTGGATCCCACCCTGAGATTCTAATCTAACTGGGAATAAGTCCCAGGCATTGGTATATTTTCTCCCCCTCCCCCACCCCAAGGTGTTTCTGACTTGCAGTCAGTGTTAAACAACCACCATTCAAGATGTCTCTATTCTACCTTACCAACTTTATCTTCTACTGCTGTCCAGTTCTTCTAGATAGGTGCATTTTCCTAACTCTTAAACACAAATCTTGGGAGATTCCTGAATTCTAGTCTTTGTGCATATGCATCTGTCCACAAAGATATATTTTGCCATCTTCAATGTGACCAAAAAAAAAAAAAGCCTTTCCTGAGCATTTCAGTACAGATTTAATATCTTAATTTTCACTATGGGAAGCATTAATTCCCACTGTCTGCATCATTCTTTTTGGAACCAAATCATTTCTGTACTTTACTTACTTCATGTTTATGTACCTTGTTCTTTCAATTATATTTCAAATTTCTGAAAGACAAACTCAAGTTTATTCCTTTATCACAGCCCCCTTTAGTACCTAACCCAGTATTGCTAAACTTAACCACAGCAGAAACTAATATAGAAAAAAGATAATTAATCTATAATAGGTAAAAGACACAATTCAAGTTGGCAAACAGTTCTACCAATGTTAAAAAGTTCTGGTTAACTGTATAAAGTCTTAATTATCCAATCAAGAAGTAACCTCTTCTTTTAAAAAATACCCACTGGACATATTAATAAATTGGCTATCCACTCATGCCAAAATTAACATTCATGGGTAATACTGACAAATTCTTTTGCTTTAACCTTCTGAACTTAAGTGCATCCCCTACATCCCCTCCAAAAGCTAGACACTTCTTAAGTCACATGAACTACAAAGTACTAATCAAAAAACTAACGATCAATTTAAATGTGGATCTGAGAGTCTCCCTGATTGCTAAATAATCAAATCCTTTTCCCTTTGCTCAGTAGGTGAACACTATCACCGTAAGTTAATTATCAACTATTATGTCACGCTGTTTTAGGAGTTAAAGCCTAATTCCTTTTACTTGAACTGATAATCCAAACAGTCATGCTCCATTTCACCTGTCCTAAAATTATGATCACCTGTTTTGTTATTTACTGTTTCCTCCAGTTCGCTACTTTATCTTAAAGGCCTAGCATAAGCCAGGCACACAGTAGGCATTAAATTAATACATGTTGAGCTAATACAATTATATGGTGTTAATTCATCTAAAATGTATCATATAACCCAGTTTATCATTTTGACAAATTATTCTCAAAGTCTGTACAGCATTCACTTGGGAAGAATGTTAATGAAATGTTAAACCAGCCTATAAAAGTCTTCACCTAACCCACTTTCTTCCGGGTACTTCTTCCTTTGAGAAAAGACCTAAATAGGTAGCATGGGACTGAAAAGGCTCTCTACTGGTAATTTTTATGGATAATATTCATTCTTGCCTTAATTCCCCAGTTCATATTTCTTGATGTATTAAATCAAGACATATCATACTTTTCTCTAACCTGTGTAACTTAAGTGCCTAATAGGTTTTAGTTCAGTTGTACTTTGGGATTTAAGGAAAATGATACAGTTTGGACAATTAACCACCTTAAAAGAGTCTAAGTCATCACCATGTTGAGTGGAAATTGCTGCAACTATCTTTTTTGTATATGTTTACTTTAGTAATAACAATTGTACTGAGTTGTTAATTACTAAGATATTTAAAATTATATACCCACTCATCACTTAACTGCTTTTATGTATACTAATACTTTGAAACAGGACAAATGCCAGGGCAGGAGGAAACTAAAGAAATGTTACAGACACAAAAACCAGAGAATAGTATAGATCAGCACTGTTTAACAGAAATAACAGTGCAAGCCATATCTGTAATTTAAAATTTTCTAGTAATGATAGTAACGTTGAAAGAAACAGGCAAAACTAATTTTAATTCTTATTTAACCAAGTAAATTCAAAATGTCATCACTTCCCACAGGAAGTGACTTTTTTTTTTAATTCCTCAAAATCCACAACACATTTCAATTCAGAATTGTGCACAGTTCAAGTGCAGAATGGTCACACAAGGCTGGTGGCTATCACATTGACCAGAGCAGGTATAGTGATGGTGGCACTGGCTTGCCCAATAAAGCAACAGTGTATGTAAGGCCCTTGGGCAAAGACTTTCACTCAAGGAGGCAGTATCTAGCAAACCTGACCATAGCAGGAGTTTGTACTTACTACATCTGAGAAGCAGAAGTGCAAATAACTGGCTATGTACCAGCTGTAACTACAAATCAATGGAGAGCCTACTGGTTCAATGTGAATAAATTGCTGGTTATTTTATTTTCAACTACACACTAATGTACTACTTCAGCATAAAAGAACATAAAGGAATGCTCTAAAAATAATCATTCAGTGTACCATATTCAGCTTAATACCCCTAATAAAAGAATGTAGCACAACAGAAACATGTCAGAATTCCTCAGGCTTGGCAGTACATACCGAAAAAAAGTTATGATTTACTTTGCTTTTTAACTAGGTACTCACACATGCAAGTGGAAAACAATCTAATACAAAGACAATGGAATTTCTTAAAATCCTGATTTGGCAGAAAGCATTTAACAGCAAGAAATGATGGGACTCAAGAAAGCAAGTCACTTTCACCACAGTAGTTTCAATACTGAAGACATTCTAGCTATTAAGTCTTAAAAAATATTTACAATTCTTCTAGCTGTAATTCTCTATTATGAAAAATCCTACAAGTTTTACAGCTCTCCATGAGACAGTCTGGGTCAAAGATTGCAAAGTAGTTTCCCCTCTGTTTTTTGAAAAGACTAAACTAAGAAGGCAAATCAATGTCTTGTATTTATTTAACAAGATCTCAAAATTTTTATTTTGTAATGCAGTCCTCAAATTCAACTCCTTAAAAATCTGTCCACATGGCCATCTGTTTCAACTACCTTGTGAGAAGTATGATCCTTACAACAATGTGAATGAACTTAATGTTACTGAACTGTACACTTCAAAAGAAGATTAAAACAGAAAATTGTTATGTATATTTTACCACAATTTAAAAGAAAATATGTATTTTAAAATGCTGTATGGCCCTGCATCGTGTCTTCAGACGGAGGCAGAGGAAAACAGGAGTGGGATAAAGCAGGAACTACATGTCAGCTTTCACATTCTCATTTTTGATTTGTTAGGAATTTACCAGAATTTTCAACCATACTCTAAAGGTCATACTTGTTAAGTCAGAACTTATTTACAAAAAGAGAAAACCTATCTTCTGTGCCTCAAATACTTTAGTTTTCAACTCAGCTGCTATAAATACTCATCTAGATGGTAAACATCCAAAGCAGCTGCAAAATCACTCAAACCACTTCCATCTCTTTTATTTTGGGCCTATGGCTAAAAGGAAAAAAGAAACAAGGCTGAAAATTTATCAAGATTTTATGACTCAGGCATATATGCCTATTCAAGTATATAAAACCCCTCCTTACCCACATCAAGAATACCCAATATTGGTTAGTACCAAAAGGGTACCAAGGTATTATATCGCCCCTCAACGTAGTATTGAAAATGCTTACCTTCTGGAAACTCGAAAATTACTCAGCGTTTTGATATAGAATAACTTGTACTAGTGGACTACAGTTTGGTTCCTACATTTTTACAGATTGGTAGCTCCGGACAAGAGCTGTCAGTTTGTACCATTCTGATAAAAAACTAAATCTTTTACAGGATATATATAGATTTCAAGATTTGCCTATCACAGTGCCTTTGGGCATCCTCCCTCCCTCTCCACCCTGTCTCCCAACTGTTTTAAAGACGGTCACACTCTTTCGCTCATTTTAGGTGCAAAACAAGGAAATTACCTCGCACAACAACGTTCAGATTTTTGTATTTGCAGACTGAAGGCTGTTTTAGAGAGTGTTCCCTGCCTCACTTGTGAGTCAAGCAATAAAGGAGACATCTGGGTGCTTCTAGAGGAAAATTTTAAAAGCAAAAAGAACCGTGGAATTAAGATTTCGTACTGATGGAATACCGGATAGTAAAAACCTCGAAAGTGTCTCCGACCAGGGCTCTAAAAAACTAACTCTATATAGAATGACGAAGCCAAGCCGTTCATTGCACAATGTGGGCCAGGCTCTTGCACCATAAGAATCGGAGAAGGTGGTCAGGAGAACTCGACTGGGTTCTCACATAACAGAGTTCGCCCTAACCCCAGGACAGAGCGGGTAAAGCCATGCGCCTAAGTTCATTTAGGGAGCTGGTTCCTTTTCTCAAGAAACCGAAGGGAAGATTTAGAGGAAGGCTGGGTGTCGAGACCCAAGATAGACAGCTGTAGCTGAATGGAAGGATGACAATTCGGCCGCGCTACTGTGCAAGATGTGGCCGAAGAAAAGAGGTGTCTCTAAGCACTTAGACGGAGCGGGGTCTCAGCACATACACAAAGGAGGCGCCACTACCGCACTGCGCTCTGGTACTCGTAGTCAGGTCCTCAAGTAGGGGACGGCTAAGAAACTATCGGGTCCAGAGTAAAAGTAGGCCCGTATCCTCTGCCTCAGGCTCTTCCAGTCTCACACAAAGGACCGCACCACCATCCCCCTCGCCCCGCCCGCCGGGACTTGTAGTTCCCGTTTCCCCCACCAAGCCGCAGAGGAGGAAGGAGCCAGACTACAACTCCCAGCAGCCTCCGCGCCCAATCCCCGCACCCCTACCTCCATCTTGGCTGCGGTCGGAGCCTCCATTTTCGCTCCCTCCCCCCACTTCAGTCACCACTACCACCACCACGCGTGGCCGCCTGGCCTCGACTCTTCGCTTCGGCTCTGCAGCCTGACGTGAGGCCTAGACAGCTGAACCGGGGCCTCGTGGAAAAGCCCAGGGTAGAACTCACGGTGAGACCTTCCTTACCCGGAGCTCTAGGAGTACCCACCCTAACTCAGAAATCTCTCTCGTTTGTCTTGGTCTTCTCATCTGCCCTTAGCCTGGCTTCTTGCTACCCCCAGTTGGACCCTGAGGTCGTACTCACCCCAACAGCTCAGCGCCCCCTCTCCAGCGCCGCCATAAGCAGCACGGCCCGGTACGTAGGAATAAATCTCGCTTCTCTCGCGAGAGTTGCGGGCTCCGAGCGCGTGCACAGGCGGGAGGGGGTGGGGTGGAGCGTATCCCTAATACGCCTGCGCACGAGTGTTGAGTGACGCCAGCCAGTGCGCTTCGCTTAACCTCAACCAAGATGGTGTATGCGTTTTCCTATATTCCCTGCCCCGTAAACTGCGGGAAACGATCTCGGTGTTTACTGACTCTGTTGGGACGCAAGGGGCGGGGTGGCTTGTGACTTTCGGCGTCTCTGATCTTTGCCAATCTGAATACGCTTTAGGCAGCGAGACCGGGCTAAACCTTCAAGGCGAGCAATTTGGAGGGCATATCAGGAATGTCATAGAAAGGAATTCTCTTCCCAGCGATAATCCAGAAGCTCCCAAACTCCAGTTTCTCTTTACAAACAGTGCAAGGTTTCTTTCTCTTGTCTGCTACGTTAGAATGGAATTTTCATTAGCATAGAGTTAGGTTTTTAGCAAAATAATTTGGATGCCTTAAGTGAGAACTTTATCTCCCACAAGCTATATTGCTCGCAACAGACGAACAAGAGTGAGCAAGGCGGCATAATCATCAAAAAACAAACTCCTTCACCTGACCTTTCTAGTTACCAGTTCATCGTGTATCAGGTAATCAAAGAGGATGAATCAATAACCAAAAGGTTGAAATCAGGGCAAATGGATGATTCATCCAACGGGAAAAAGAGGGAAACAGGAAAATGGTTAATTCTAGCCACGGAAAAGTTCACTGAATTATCCCTTGCCAAACAATAGAGCAGCCCCCTCTGGTGAGAGGAAAGCTTTTCACAGATTCTGTGGCTCTTTCACTTGACAATTTTGGATGAAAAACAACCAGCCACGCTCCTAAGCACTCTCCCACCCACTTCATTTTCCCTTTCAACATATTTGTCCGACATCTCGTGTAAGTCATCACTGGGGTGTATATTGTAGTAACGACAAACGGACATGGTTCTGTCCTCAAAGAACTTACAGTCTAGCATCATTCAGTAATCACAAAAACCAAAATCTAAACATAAACATTGAAATAAATGCAATGAAGGAAATGTGCACAGTGTTATGAGAGTGTATAACCTTCACTTCTGAGCAAATCATCTTGAATTGTAGGAGGAGGCAGTATCGTACTTCTGATGTTTAGAGATTTTTCTCTCCACCTCTGTTGCTGTTGGTTTAATTCCGTACCACCTCCAAGCTGCCTCTAATGCCTTCCCATGCTTTCCCAGGCACAGATACGTGCTTCACTTTCAGTGCTTTCATAGCTCACTCTGTTGTAATTACTAGCTTATACTGATTAGTGATACTTTAGAACAGGGCCCATGACATTCATCTTTGCATCGCTGGTTCCTGACAGTGGCTGGCATAGACAACTGTCAAAAGCTTGTTGAATGAATACCACTGAACAACAGTGTGAGAAGCTGTTAGAAAGTAAAATGTTCTGTTGGGAAGTACAGAATGTAGATACATCAAACTAGCTGTTTTGTTTCCTCTGTCCAGTTCTTAAATCTGAAATTTCTTCTCCCCAGCAACGGATCTAGTTTGGATATTCTAATGTTACAGAGAAACTGCTCTGGGCTCTTGCAGTAGAAACAAGGTCATGTGAAGCTGGGCTAAAAGTAGAATTAGGTCTAAGAGCACACATTCTCAAATATCACAGCAATAGGAAATGTAAAAAATAATGGTCTCACTAAATTCTATAAATACAATTCCTATTAATAAGAATAAAGTCTCTATTTCTACCATCACACATAACTTCTAAAGACCTTCTTAAACTATGTAACTGTTTCATCATCCTCATTCTGATATGTCTCAATTGCCTTTAAATTCCTTCTTGATCCATAATTAGTATCAATCTATATTCAACACAAAATGCAAATATGTGTAAACCCAGAAGCATACATTTTAGCTCTAATGCATTAAGAAAGTAAAAGATGGAGTAATTTGATTTAAATGATTTATTCTTTCTGCAAGTACCACCCACAGAAGTAGATTTCATTTTAAGAAGGTCACATTTTAAGGCAATAATACTTTTTAGATTAATTCTGAAATCAAATTAAAAAAACAAAAGAATGTAAGTATCTTTTATGCTTATTTCTTTAAACCAAAGTTAATTAAAGCAGAAAATTGTCAAGTCACTTGGGGAACCATTTCCTATACAACAGCTAGTCATGGATTTGGGGAAGATATTTAGTCTACTAAGGAATAATCATCAGAATTTAAAATTGCATAAATTATTTTTGGTTGTTTATCATTCTGATTTTTCTTTCTGAGACACTTAAATAGACAATAAGATTGATTATGGTTGTGTGTTTTTTTCTCTGAATTATCATAAGCACATTTCTGTGAAGTCTACTTGAGAATCAAGAGTAAGTATCCTTTACGCATTTATAAGGTTTTCTTGAGCAGCGATGGATGAGATTTTTGTCAGTTCTCTGTGAATGATAAAAAATTAGTTCAATGTAGAGATTTTTTTTTAAGTAAGGCTAAATTGATTCAAGATTTAAGGACTTTTTATTCTGTCATTTTATCCTTCCTATCCTGGGAAGTTAATGGGAACTTCTTTTATAAAATTATGATAATTGCAGATGGTTAAGATTTCAGAACAGGAAAATACAATTTAGAGCAAAAACTTTCATAAAGAATAATTACTTCCAAGGAGGGAGAGTACAGCTCAAGTGGTAGAGCGTGTGCTTAGCATGCACAAGGTCCTGGGTTCAAGCCCCAGTACTGCCTCCGAAAAAAATAATAAATAAATAAACCTAACCACCACCCCCCCGAAAAACCCTAAATAAATAAAGTCACCTAGAAAATGTAAAGAAAAAAAAAGGAATGACTTTAAAAAAAAAAAAAGAATAATTACTTACAAAAGAATGTAAATAAGATTCCCAGAACTTTACAATCCAAAACTTTTTATTCATTAACAACCCCAAACAGTTAAAATGATTGTTTAAATGAGAATAATATATAAGAATAACAATTATGTAATAAAATATTCGAATACTCTTTAAATAAGAATAAGGCAAAAGCTTTATATAATGCTTCCCTTTAAAATGTCAGCATTGCACTTAATGGAAGAATTACGTGGACGTGCTAAGCTGCTGCACTACAAGTAATCAGCATAACATTTTTAGCTCTGGGAATCACCCAGAGGGAATTGTGGAACAAAAGCCTATTTTAAATTTAATTAAAAATAAAACCAGCTGCACTCAGAATAAAATCTAACACTTTTACAGTGAGTGACCTACAAGACCCTAAATGACCTAGTCCCCACTAAGCCTCTAACCCCTGGTTCACCATGATTCATTTCTACTGCCATTTTGGTTCCTCCAACATGGCAAATTTGCTCCTACTTCGGAATCCTTGCCTTGACTCATGCCTCTGCCTGAAATGCTCTTTCCCCAAATCATCACATATTTGGCACTTTCTCATCATTTATGTTTCAGCCCAAATATTATCACCTCACAAACATCTTTTCTGAAGTAAAAGTACCTACTATCACCATTACTCTCCATAATAATATTAGCTTGTTTTATTGTCTTTATAACATGTATTGCTATCCCAAATTAACACATTTATGAATTTAATTGTTTATTGCCTTGCTTCCTGAACAATAACATAAGCTTCAGTTCTCAGTTTGGTTCATCATTGTACCCCCTAAACCTAGGACAGTAAGTACTTAATAAATGATCATTGAATGAATGGATTACAGTTACTTAATTAAATCGAAGGCAATACTGATTGTGTGATACGTCATCATTTATGTACCAGCAAGAAGAAAATATGTTGCCATTTTCACTATGACTACTTTTATTACTTAGAATTTTATATTTATGAAAAGAGCTCTTTTAAACTTATTTAGACCTAGTTTTTTTAAATCATGTGTCACTCTTTTGTGTATATAAAGTTAAAAAAATACATAAGCAAAGTAAATTAAGATATTCCTAAAACTTCTTTACAAAGTCCAACTCTTCTGAATCTCTTTTTAGTAATAAGTTTGAACATATTTTAAAAATGCCATACATCAAGAGGCAGCATAGAAAAATAAAAAATCAACAGATTAGGAGAATATATATTTGCAAAATATAAATCCTGACAGTGTATTTGTATCATAAATATATAATAAATTAATACATGTCAATTGATAAGAAAAAAATCAAAGGAAAATGGAGGAAAGACTTGAGTGTTTATATTTTTAAAAAGCCCTGTACAGGCAAATAAACATTGAAATTATGTTCAGCCTTATTAGAAATCAGGAGAATGCATATTTGTTTTGAGATAATTTTAGACTTACAAAATTAGAAATATAGTTCCTATAAATCCTTCACCCAGTTTTCCATTATATTAATCTTACCACACCATAGAACAAATTTCAAAACTAGGAAATTAGTCTTGATGTGATAATAATAACCACAAAATTAATTTGGGTTTCATCAGTTTTTTTCCTCTAATATATTCATTTGCTATCCAAGCATCAAATCCAGGATCCTACCATACATTTAATTATGTCTCCTTAGTCTCTTCCATTCTATGACAGTTCCTTAGTTGTTCCTTGTCTTTCATAACTAGATGCTTTGAAACAACATTAGTCAGTTATTTTGCAAACATCCCTCAATTTGGTTTTATCTGTTCCCCTTTATGGCAACAGGAATCACTGCAGATGTAAATAAGATATTTAATCAGTTGGGTTAATCAAGAGGGAGCTTATTCTGTGTGGGCCTAACTTAGTCAGGTGAGCTCTTAAAAGGGAGTCTAGAGGTGGGAGACCTGGGAAGTGAAAGAGATGATCTCCTGTTGGCCTTGAAAACAGGCCTTGAAGGCCTGTGAGTTCTACACTTGCAAGGAAATGAATTGTGTCAGCAACCACATGGGCTTGGGAGAGGGCCCAGAGCCTTAGATGAGATGCTAGCTTCAGGTGACACTTTGATTTCAGCCTGTGAAATCCTCAGCAGAGAACCCAGTTCAGCCCTGCATGGACTTCTGACTTATAGAACCATAAAGATAGTAAGTGGAGGTGTTACTTTAAACTGCTGAATTTGTGGTGATTTGCAACAGGAAACTAATACAGCCATACTCTAAGTTCTTAGTCTGGCACGCTTGATTTTGTAAGAAGTGTTAATGGGAAGTTCACAGAAAACTGCTAAGCCCCCATTCCTTTCTCAGATAGTCTTTAGCTTGTTGACCAAAATATCGGGAGCTTGCCTTTGTCCAGTCATGCCACCAGGAATGCAAATCAATTTTGCTTATGCTTGGAATCAACCACACCACAACCCCGAGATGTGTAAGACATATCCCAATTTCAGAGACGCTGAAATATGAAATAAAAATGAATCTTAGCAGGGGAGAAAGGGGGTGGGGAGGGATAAATCAAGAGTTCAGGATTTGCAAATACTAACTACTATATATAGAATTGATAAACAACAAGGTCCTACTGTTTAGCATGGGGAACTATATTCAATACTTTGAAAAACAATAGGAAAAGGACTATATATATGTATAACTGAATCACTGTGTTGTATACCAGAAATTAACGCAATATTGTAAATTGACTATATGTCAATTAAAAAAATGAATCTTAGGATCAATAACATACAGAATTCCATTTCTAGGAGGCTAGATGAAATGTTGAGTGAATTGTAGTTCATTGAAGCCCCGAAGGTTCTACCTCCTCTTTAGCATTCTTGGAGAGTGACAAAAGAAAAAGCATCACCTGCTTTCCACTATGAAGATTAGCAGATAATACTCCTTAATTCACTCTGAAAGTTGCCATGAGACAACTGCAAACAGCAGAATATGAAATATGACTGCTTACAGTGAAATATTTCTAGTATCAATGAGGTAGATGGAGGGAGAATTAAAAATTAAGAGTCAGATATTAGCAAGGATTTTTTAAAATGTATATTTTTATTATTTTATATGTATGTATCCTTTAACAATATATTGTAGTCACAAGATGAAATCTTGTACAATGAAAACAAATGACAACTACATACAACAAAATGAATCTCAGAAACATAACGAGCGGGAAAAAATCAAATCCCAAGAGACTACTTTACAGTCTGATACCATTTTCATAGAGCTCAAAAAGGAACAACTAAAAAATGTCCCTTTAGGGTTACATACATATTTTAGGCCTTTTTACATGTGATAAAACTATGAAAAAGAGAGAGCAGAGGGGTAGGGAGAGAGGAGAGGAGCTCAAATACATAAATGTGAAGTATGGGTAATGTTCTGATTCTTAAATTAGGTGATGAATAATTATTATGCTTGGTAACTTATTTGCACATCACATTTATCCTTTGTGTCAAAAATTAATTAAAATATGTGCCAAATTATGCATAAAATGTAGACAAAATTTGTATTTGTATGGTTGCTTTTTAAATGATGCTTATTTTATCAATAAGTGTTCTTAATTATAGGCCATTCAGGTTAATTTAACAAAAAGTGATTTTATTAAAGGCTAATTAGTAATCCTCAGGATCTTCAGGACAGACAAAATACCAGAAGAGGCTACAAAGCCTCTAATCATTTCAGATAATTGCTTCAGTGAAGATTCCACTGTGTCCACTGTTGGGCAAACACTGCAGCTTTCACCTGACACTGGATGCAGTGTTGTCATTAAGCCACTTTTGCTGCTTTTCTGTGGAGCTAGATGTAGTTGCCAGTGTTGTGTCATGGCCTTTACTCAAAAAATTCTGCAGTTCCCTGGTTTAAGTCAGAGGTAGCTTTCCTGGCTGCAAAGGAGGCTGGGAAAACAAGTATCTTACACTTTCAGATTTTTTTTAGGAGAGAGGAAGGCTCTGTCTCATTAGGTGAGGGATTCCCTAAATATAGGGTAAGAGTTAGAATACTGGGCAGCCAAGAAGCAATGAAATGGCAGATGCGGAATGTCTTCCACAGCCCCTTCCTTGGCCACTCAGTATCAACAGACTCCTTCAGCTAATGCTTACTCTTGTTAAAAAACTATGCAATGCAAGAAGACTTGTGTCAGACATTGTTAGTTGCTTTCTCAATACTCTTTCCTCTTTGCTAATAGAATACTGATTTTATTTGGGGCAACTATATACCCTGCCTCCTTTGCTGCTAGAAGTGACCATTTAACAGGTCAGGCAAATAGGACAAGGAGAAATCTGGAATTTCTGGGAAAGCTTTGCTTTTCCTCATAAAAGGGAATACATGTAGCTGGCATAGGCCATTCCCTACCCTTCTCCCCCCTTTTTTTTCCTGCTTCATCATCTGGCACAGCAGCAGCCTTCTTACAACCACAAGAAAATAGCATGAAGGATGAAGAACAACATGCTAAGAAGGCAGATTTGAAAGGCAGAACTGCACCCTTTCCTGTACATAGTAAGGACCACTGATTAAGTATTGTTCCTTTCAGTTGCATGCATACATACTCTCAGCTACACCATTCCAGAAAACAGATGACAATTTGGTCTCATTAGTTAAGACTCCATTTATTAAATTCATGATATTTTCTAATATATGGGCTGCAGCGTTTCTTTTGCAGTATTCATAAAGATTTTGCTAATCAAGAACCACCTAAACTCTGAACAGTATTTGGCATTTAAAGGAATCTCAATGGTTAAGAATGTTTAAAAGTCTATCTGGGTTTAAATCTTGGTTTCAGTTTGGAAAAATAACATAACCTCCTTGCACCTGAGTATCTGTAAAATGAGGTACAGTTGAAATAGGGGTTACATAATAACTAGAAAGCACCACGCTTTCTAGTTCACCTACCCATTTTTGTCTCTACTGGATTCTCAAGTTGTAAATAGTCCCTCCTCTACTCTATACATCCTTGTATTGAATTTATCACATTATTTGCCTCCTCTACCAGATTTTTCTTCAAAAACAGTCAACGTCTCCCCCTCCTTTTTTAAATTTGTAATTCCAAATGTGTCCTTAGAAGTTATCTAGGATGATTATTAAAATACAAATTCCTAGGTTCCATTCCCAAATTTCCATTTCAGTAGGACAGCGAGCCACATTTGAGGAACACTGAAATAGACCTTCAATGTCTGAATCAAATTATGCATAATGTATTAATATAAAGTAATAAAGGTAAATATTGATAATATTTAAGCATTTTTTTAAGATACTTCTAAACTTTTAATTTTATAATTTGGCTTATAATCATATAATTAATGACTTCTAATCATGAGGAAACCTCTAAAGCCATTTCAGGAACAACTACTGGTAGAGTTATACTGCTGACTACATTGTGCTAATTACAAAGTATTTATGAAAACCCTTGTCTACTTAACAGGTTGCCATATAAGTGAAAAATAAACCTTTGCACTTCCTAGTAATTAGACTCATTACTGAATAAAATTAGCTGATATTCTCAAAATGAGATTTTTATTAAAAAAAATAAGTTTGTATTAAAATTTTGCAAACCAGTCAGGTTCCATCATCCACTGCAAAAGAAACTTTAATACCCACTCAAAGTCAAGAACATTCCTTCTTCTCTTCTATTTTCTAACTACATACTATTTTCATAGCATTAACACCAGCTAGAATTTATATTATGTAGGGTGCTGAGAGCTTTTGATTTGCCAGGGAGAAAAGTCAACATATAGATTATCCTGATACCTGAAATGTAAAGAACTTTACAAACAACTCTGAAGGAACATAAAGTAGAAAAAGGGACATATGTTACACTTTAGTGGGCCATTTGATTACTTTATCATTTTCACTGAAAACTGACCATGGCAGCTGACAAATGGCATAGGGTACCTGCCTCCTGAATGGAATTGTGGGACATACAGTGGCACTTAGGTTATATACGTCAAGGCAAATGGCTAGACTAAAAGTTTACTTACTCTTGGGAAGTGAGATTAAAAAAAATGCCCACATGTGGGGTGGAAGTATTTTGCAGAGCTTTGAATAGAAATTTGACAAATTCTAAAATGACATATACCAATTAATTCAGGCAAAGTCCACTAGTTTCACTGGGATCAGATGCTTTTAGGATATCTTGGACACATTTTGTTGTTTTGACTGGAGTTCTTTATGGCAGTACAAAAGGAAGTTTACACCACACAAGGCACTAACAAAAAACTCTAACGATTTGTCTCTCCCATGCAGAGTAGTACTTGGTGTTATTGGAAAACATTGACAGATTTAGCATTCATTATTTCAATTACTTCTGGGCAAACCTAGATTGATAGTATTACATGAAGTAATTTGTAAATTTGAAATGTGAGTAAACTGAGATGGGGGAATGAGTTCATAAGTGAGCCTAGCTGACCATTTAGAATTTGAATCTCAACATCGTTTTGTTGTCTGCACAGCACTATGACTGTAATAACTCTAATCAGGTGATAAAACTTTGCTTCCTGGTGAAAATTGGACCTAAAAAGAAAGCCAACTACTAGTACTAGTAATGAAAGACATCCAAGTAAGTGATAGTTCTTAATTATAAAACAGAAGTTATGTATAAATTAAATTATAGTATGTAGTACCTAAGAACTATGATGTGAATAAACCCACTATATGTACTTCACACTGGATAAACTACCCACGTTGAAGATTTCCTAGTAGGACAAAACTGAAAAATGGACTATTAATATCAAACAGAATAAATAAAAGCTACTTTTAGCATCTGAACTAATAGCACGTGTACACATACACACAGAGAACAAATTTCTCAGCATTCTTTGAACAATACAATGATTACACTACCACTAGAAAAAAACAGTTGACTTATTTTCAAGTATGTTTCCTGGGGACTAGCAATAGGTTCTCTCAAATTAAGAGTAAAGGCACTAGGCCATAAAGTGCCAACTCTTAGCACCAGAGAGACTTAAAACTTCATAAAAGGTGAATGACATGACAAGTTAGAGAATCTGGCAATCTACTTCTGTGGAATTGTATTATTTTTCTCAAATAGAAAAAAAAAACAATCCAAGTTTATGCCAAATAGATTTTAAAAGCTAATATCTTTTTAAAATTTTTTAGAATTGCAATTTACAAGCCTATATAAAATAAAATTGCTGGCTTATAATAAAATGCTCTAAGTTTCAGAGATATGAAAGGACAAAAATGAATTGAAAACAGTTTATATAAACCGAGGTCCCAGAAATGAAAATTAAAAGTAGTCTCTTAGAGAAAGGAATGGTGAAATTCTGTATTTTCACAAACACACCCAAAAACTGTTTTTGAGGACAGCTACTTTTGACTGAGAATTCTAACCTACCACTTGATACATTTAATCAACACTAAATCAAGTGTGAGGCAAGAGAGTGAATGGACGATATTTGAATAGAGAGGTAAGTTCCTTCCTTGATAAGCAATCTCCAGCGGTCATTCAGAAGTTGAATTATTTGATGGCTTGGGAAGCTGTGTCCACTGAGTTTTCCTTCCTAATGTGAAGAGACTCACTGCTGATGGACAATAATTCTCGAAGTTCCTTATTTTCAAGCTGGAAAAAAAAAGTATATGTTCATTTCAGTTATTTTGACTGTCAAATTGCATCAGAACACATTGTTCTGGGCCAGAAACAGAAAGCATATTATTTTAATTTTAAAAGGCTTAAAGAAACAGAAGAACTGAGAATTTCCTAAAATACTTATTTATTCATTTAAGAAGCATTTACTGAGTAATTTCTATATGCTGTGGATTAGGTCTACAAAGCAAAAAACAAGGTCCCTCTCCACTTGAGAAATTTCACTGCTTGTCAAACTCTTCATGGTTCCCACAAGTTTTACTATTGTTTCTTCTATCTTTCAAATTCCTAATAGTTTCACTCTCCTCAATATTCTCTCCAATGTCCTACACTTGGAGAAAGGAAGGAAAGGGAAGAATTATTGGACACACAGCCAGGTACCACGTCGCTGTCTTCCATATCTTATCTCATAACCATGTGTAGGGTAGGTACCATTGCCTACATCCATACTCTCCAGTGAGGACACTGGACACTGAGATGTGGACACTGAGATGAGGACACTGGGGCTCACAAAAGTCCAAAAACTTGTCCAAACTCAGACAACTTGGATGTGGTAATGCTAGGGTCTCAATCTGATGCCCAGGTTTCTTCCACTTAAACTATTAAGTAAACTTTGTCCTGCATGTCTTTTGGGCTGTTTCCGTAACTGAGGTAAATTAGGGGTGGTGTTGACAATGTCATTCTATCATTTTAACTAACTCCAAAATCCTACTTGATTTGCCACTCCTTTTGATTTCCACACAGGGCAGCTTGCACTGTTCATCCTCTCTGCAGGAAATTCTGGTAAACCAGAGTATTTTCAGGTTCCACCAAGAGTTAGAGCCCATGGTCATTATATCTGTGTCATATAAAGTGCTTCCCTTAATACTCTGTATCTCTCTCCTAGCACTTATATACCATTTGATACCAAAAAAGTACTAGTCTTATGCCTTTCACTAGATTCTGAGGAGGGGCCCTATCTCTTTCTCTCTGGTATTTCTCAAATGGCCCACGACAGCATCTTGTAATAAGGAACATTCAAATCATCTACTGTAATGGTTTTCCTTAATAATTGTAGGGGCACACTAACACCCTAGGCCTTTCTTTGTAAATTATTCCCATTTTAATCAAAATATTACATGAAAATAGCTTTTAAAAAATCAAGACTATAAGGTTTATAAAATAGCAGTCTCTTGGCTTTGTTTCCTAAAGGCAACCACTTCTAATATTTTTATCTATTTCTTTTGGTATTTCCATAATTCTAAATAATGTGCCCTGCACTGCTATTTCCTGATCATCAAGTTTAGACATTATCTATTTGAGTTTCTTTTATGGCAGATGAGGGTTTTAGCTCACATGTAATCTGTCCCTTCCACTCTCTCTACCCTCTTGATATAATACCTCAATTTCTAGCCAATACATAGTTCACATTTTCACTGTTTGCTGCTGATTACATTTCCTTTCTTGAAAAGGGCATGGAGGATGTGTTTTAATTTTAAATTAGAGCACACAGAAAACATCAATATATTGCAGTGATAGGATAGCAATGGTGTACCTTTCAGACTCTATGAAAACTCCCTAAGATATTGTGAACCTAAAGTAGAAACAATCTTACCTCTAACTGAGCTAGTTTTTCTTGAATCTTACAAAACTGGTCATCATCCATCTGAACAGCTTTCCTCATCACTTCTCCCATTTCACAGATTCTGTCAATCTGACTCTCAATTTCCTGTGAAGATAGGTGAAAATTTTTTTGTTGTTTTTTTTTGTTTTTTTTTTACAGATAGGAAGTTCATGAGAACATGTGCATTACGATGTTATAAGTTCATTTTGTCTATGCTACCGAGGTTACACAGGAGTTTCACTGTAATCCAAGTCCTCAGATGTAAAGCCGTAATAAAGTTATCTTGTGATAACTTGTGAATATCTTGTGATAACTTGTGAATAACTTGTGAATATCTTGTGATATTCATAGGTAATTTGTTTTCAAAAAATATAGCCACCCATTGGATGTTGGACAGTATCTCTAGTCCTCCCCAACATGGTCTAGCAGTTAGGATTCCTGGTTTTCACCCAGACAATATCTAAATGGCAGTTGAATTTAAATTTGAATACTTTCATTGGTAGGAAGCTTACCACATTCTAAGATACCTTATTCAATCTTTGGACATATCTCTTAGCAAGTTTCTCACATGAGCTAAACTGTCTCCTTCAAGGTTCAAGTTTTCTCCTCCAGACTACAGATAATAAAGTTTCTCATCCAGATGAAAGCCATTCACATATCTGAAATATCCCTGTACCCTATGACTTTAGTTAAAGTCAGTAAAATGTTTTCAATGGAAGCTAAAATGAAACTTATCTTTCATAAGTCCTACTGTAGCAAATAGTGAGGTGTCAATCTATTAATCCAGGATTAAATGATATAGTACATGTAAATGCACAATGACAACTGTGAAGCACTCTACAAACTTAAGAACAATTACTGGGTCTCCCAAATTAAATCATAAGCAACCAAAACTTAGAAACTATGTCATGTATTTTTTTTTAAACTATACCTCTCTCTCCTAACAACACAGTATGATGCTATGTAGTTCAGTTTAATAAAGGTTAGAGACAGCCTGCTATGTACCAGGTACTATGTTAGGGATTAAAGATGAATTCATGCTCTTTACAACAAAGGAGCTTACAATTTAGTGAAATGTATGATAATAATCACCCAAGTATTTACTGAGCACCTTAAACACTAATTGGCATGCTGTTTGGTGGAAGAACTAGGTATTCATTAACATCTTGAAAAGAGATCTTGGTGAGAGAGGGAGGAACTTCAGACTTACTCAAACAAAAAGCCCTAATAAGTCCCTTACCCACTTCTTTCTATTCATATTTTCACAAAGCTATATAAAAACCAACAGCAAATATGATAAACATGAAAGGAAAACAAGCTGACTTTTCTTCAAAAGCATGCACAGAATCTAAAACAATTTCAAGATTTTAATTCAGTTCATTTTGAATTTATTCATTAAAGATTCTTACTGCAGAGTGAGACTGGTGGGCTTTCAAGACTGGTTCAGCATCCACTGCTTTTTTAGCAACCATTAATTGTAACATCTGTTTCCGGTATTTGCTCATGATGAGTTCCAAAGCATCCTGGTGTTCCTCCAAGGAAACCCATAGCTCTATCAAAAAAATAAAATAACTTGGCAGTGATATCTGAGAGATAGCTCCGAAATCCAAACGTAAACAACTGGAATTTCATGACACTCAATGAGATATAATGAATCCAAAGTTGTAAATCCACAAAACTTTATAGTTACAGGCTATGTGAAAAATAACTTTCTAGGCAGAGGCAGTATAGTCTGGTAGAAATAACATGGGATGTGGCATCAGAAGACATGAATTTAAGTTCAGTTCTCTTGAGTTACGGTCTTACTACCCTTAAGCAAATCATTTAACCTTTCTGAGCCTATTTCTCATCTGCCTTATAATAAATACCTGGCTTATCTACACCAAAATGAAGACATAGGAATATAATGGGATGATATACGTGAAAGCCCTCTGTAAACCCATATACAAGTAACTATTCACGCTACTGTCAATAATAATGTATTCATCAAGCCCAAGAAAATACACCTGATGATAAAACTTAGTTCTTCCACCCTGCACAAGAACATTAAAAAACTTTAACCTTAGTTTTAATGTTTATTTCAATTAATATTTAAACACTAGAATTTAAGCCCTGGAAGATATTAACTCTTTTGTTATGCAAGCCTCCATCTGGAGACACCTAGATAAGTCATGCAGTAATTGAACTCTACTAAGCACCTCTTTGATAAGCTGCCTATACAAAACCAGACAGATGACCTTCAAAAGGGTAATGTAACAAACTGTTATTTACTGGGCCAGCACAAGATAACGTTCCTGTTAAAAGTACTGACCTGGAAGTAACATATAGCATGTGCGCTTTTGTGAACAGTTTGCAAGAACTTCTGAAATATTACTGGATAGTAGAAAATCATAACTACACAAAAAGGCCTGACTAACCTCTGTTTTCCTGCTGCAAGTCTCTAATCTGTGTATTCTCTTGGGACAGCAGAATGTGAGGTTTGTATTTGGACATGTCCTTTATATCGGATGCATCCTCTTGATACTGGACAAACAGAGACAGACTAATCGCGCCGTAAACAAAACAGCCGCAGGTGCAACTGAAGAGGTAGGAGGCAGAGCTCCAGGGCAGCTTTCTCAGCCCCGACCCCGCTGAAAGGTCTCACCGCCTCCCTCTAAGAGCAAGGAAAAATTCCGGGCCGAGTTCCCACTTTATCTCACCCTCCACCCGTCAAGTGCCCAGAACCTGAGGGCACGGGCCCCTACCCTCTGCCTGACCTGGTCTGGAAGCGCTGTCCCCGCCTCCCGCATAGCGGCCACCCTTCGGTGCAGCGCCGCCGACTGATCCACCAGCGACTCGGCGGCCGCATCGTGCTCCCGCAGCCTCTCCAGCAGCGTCTTAGCGTCTGTCAGAATCTTCTCGATGGTGCAGCTCATTGCAGCCGCAGGACCAGAGCCGCAGCACCGCTCACCTGTACGAACCAGTCAGCTCCTCCCTGAGCCAGGCTCAGTGTTACAGACGTCATTTCCGGGTGCGTTTTAAAGGCGCCTCGGTGGGAGCTGCGATGTGCGCTTGCGCAGTGGCAGCCTAGCCGGCAGTGACTCGCTTTAACCTGCGGCTTGCCTTGCAGCCTCGCCCTGTAGCCTCGCCCTGTGAAAGCCCGAGAGGCTTGCCCTTGCCACGCCCTTGGTTTCCTGTTCCCATGGCCCGGTGGTCAAGTTGAGTTATGGCTGGGCTCCTCCGAGTTTCTCCTTTCCTTACTGGTTTTGACTGATGTGGATTGTTACTTTGTCATCGTTGTTTTTTTGTTTTTTTTTTTTAATTTAAAAAAATTGTGGTAAAATACACAAAGTTTACAATGTTAACCATTTTTTAAAGGACAGTTCAGTATTAATGTATTAAGTGCATTCATATTGTTGTGCAACCATCACCACCATTTCTCTCTAGAACTTTTTTAATCCTGCAAAATTGAAACTGTACCCATTAAACTTTAACTCCCTTTTCTACCTTCCTCCCCTTTGGCGCCTGGCAACCTCTATTCTGCTTTCTGTCTCTATGAATTTGACTACTTTAGATACCCCATATAAGTGGAATCATATAAATCATAGTTGTCATTTTTGTGACTGGCTTATTTCATTTGGCATAATGTCCTCAAGGTTCATCCATGTACATAATTTCCTTCCTTTCTTAGGCTGAATTATACACACACACACACACACACACACACACATACATATATGTATACATATACACATACACACACCCACATATACATATATATTCCACATTTTGTTTATCAATTTATCCTTTGATAGATCCTTGGGTTGCTTCCACTTTTGGCTGTTGTGAATAATGCTGCGGTGAACACATGTATAAATATGTTTGAGTTCCTCCTTTAAATTTATTTTTGGGTATATACCCAGAAGTGGAATTACTGAGGTGTGTGGTAATTCCATTTTAAAAAATTTTGTGGAATAACCAAACTGTTTTCCACAGTGGCTGCACCATTTTACATTTTCACCAGCAGTGCGTAATTTCTCCACATCCAGTTTCTTCACATCCTTGCAGATATTTGCTATTCTGTCGGGTTTTTTAAATAGCCATTGTAATGGGTGTGAGATGGAGTGGTTATTTTCTGCTTGCCTATTTTTTTCTACTTTAATTCAATTATTAATTGAAAACAAATTTAACCAGAATAGCAATGACTTTTGTGCTATTTGTTATATTGGCTTGTGAGTTTACCTTGTCAAGCTTGTACGTCAAACTTTGTTCTTTTCCATTAATTACTTTAATAAATACTTTCGGAGAGCCTTCTTTGTATCAGGCACTGTTTAGTATCTGAGAATACAGCAGAGAATGACACAAGGTTGCCACCCTTAGGGAGTTTATACTGTAATAGGAGAAAGAGTTCATACTCTTAGAAATAATTGAAGGTAGTGACAGGATTAGGAACATGGTGAAAGGGGCAAGAGTGTCACAGCAGTAGTGAGAACTCAGAGAAGGGGATGGGGAGGAGAATTGGGCTTTTTACCTTTGTATTCCCAGCAGCTGGCACATGGAGACATTCAATAACTGTCAAGATGGGGAGATGGGGAAAAAGTTCAACAAAAATAATGAATCAGAACCATTGACCAACAGGGAAAAAAAAAAAAGAATGCAGAGACACAGAGGTAAAGAAATTTCATTCATTGATTAAAACAAAGCAAAAAGACTCTCCTTAAGTGATCTCTTTCACTTATTTGCCTTTAATTTCAATTCAATGATGGTAGTTCTCAAATCTACCTGTGTAGCCCAAATCTCTTTTATGAGCCTAGGATATTTATATTTGCTTGCTGATGGAATGTTTCCACAGGGACAACCTACAGGAACCACAGACTTAATATGGTTTAAAACCTGACTCATTATCTTTTTTTTTAAATTGAAGTACAGTCAGCTTACAATGTTGTGTCAATTTCTGGTGTACAACACAATACTTCAGTCATATAGGAACATACATATATTCGTTTTCATTTTCTTTTTCACCATAGGTTACTACAAGATATTGAATATATTTCCCTGTGCTCTACAGTATAAACTTGTTTGCTTCTAAACCTGCTCCTCTTCTTGTTTCAGTGAAGAGTACATTTGTATACCCATTTGCCCAAAATTCTGAAAGTCATCCTTTATTTTTCCTACTTATTCTTCAAACATAATGAATTACCAAAGCAATCTATCTCTTTTATATTTTTAAAACATTTTTCCTTCTTTGTATTCACACTGCTACTGGGTAGGTTGGGCTCTCATCCTTTCTCACCCAGATAAAGCAACAGTCTTCCAACCAGTCTTCTCCCAACCTCAAGTCATCTCCTTTAATAGCTTTCCCTCAAGGACACCACAACTTCTTACTGCCTTTTCAGTGGTGGGTAGTTATTCTTCTATGCCCCACCCAATTTAGGGCTGAGAACAAGGCTGGTCATTCTAATTCCCCAGTGACACTGTCAAGCAATTACTCTTACTTGCTTGTGTAAAACCTCCACTTTATTTGAGTCATCCAGCTGAAGAATCTTCTGTCTCTCCATATTGCTGTCAATTAATGACGTTCTACTTAGGTGTTTTCCTTTATTCATAGATTTGAGGAGTTGGCTTACAGTCTTTTTGATTATTCCATATTTTGCCCTCCTCTTGGGTGACTTTCATGTTCATGTGGACAATTCATCTAATGTTCTATCCTTCCTTGGCCTCCTCAGTTCTGGAGACATTCGTTTTATTTGACCATCCATGGCCACACCCTTAATGATTAACCAAAAATTGTTCCTCATCAGAAATTTAAAGCTTTAATGTCTAACTCTTTGACTGCAACCTTTGTTTTAGTCTATCCAGTTCTAGCAAAATTTTCTCCTGTTACTGTCTATGACCTCATCCAGCTCTTCTATTTCTGAATGTATACTTATTCTCCCTATCTGTGAAACTTTTTCCTTGCAGTATAATTTTTTTCCCTGGCCAGACTGGACTCTTGTGGTTGGTGCTTTGAACTGTTGTCTCTCTAGCACCCTTAATTCTTTTGTACCCCTCTTTTTAGGCCATATGCAAGCAGTAAACTCCAACCCTTGGCTAATCTTTTGATTCTAGTAATAATTAAAAGGGGATACAGAAATAAGGCACAGTTTCTTTTTTTTTTTCCCCTGTTTTTGTGAACAATGCTTGAGCATGTTTATAGGCTTTATAGGGGAAGGAGAAAGAAATACAAGACAGTAGGGGAACATTTGCAGAAGGGAGAACCAGGAGAAGGGACATAGTATCTGCTTAAATTTTTGTTGACTATTGTTTGGGATGATAGACATAGGGTTAAGAACACAGGCGAAGCTGCTGGACTTGACTAGAATAAGAGACATTTCACGCTTCTTAATTGGAAGGAAAATAAAAAAGGCTAGATACAAATATGGATTCTAGATGGGAGAAGAAGTGGGAGTGAGTTCTTATCTTCAAGCCATCTCAATACTTCCACATTCCACCCATCAACAAACCAGTAAAATAAGCTCAGGCACCTTAAGTGTTGGTCACTGAAATTTCACAAATTTTGCCCAAGATCTGTTTTGCTGGTTCTGACTCATTTCTATTCTGATCTAATTTCTGTCTGGCTTCTGTTTCTTGACTCCATTTCCTCCTTATCATTCCACCCTTACTTTTTGGGCCAGGAAGTGATTTGGGGTCTCCCTACCTTATCTCAGCTCTTAGACTGACCTATCAGCTATTCTACTTCTGCCTCTCTCAGAGTATATGCCTTATCCCAGTGATCATCTGATGATCTAAATCTGACCACAGGGCAAAATTCTTGCCACAGTTACATGAACTCTAGTGAGGGAAGGACTGGGAAATTTTATTGATACCTCTTCTAGTACCATACTCATTGCTGTAGCCATATTACACAGACAGGGTAGCAGGTTTATTCTTGTCCCTGAATCTGAGAAACCCTGCCTAGAATTATGAGAGTACAGGGTCCCAGTGGCCCACAACAGAGGCAAGGGCAGAGATACTCAACTATACTTAACCCTGAGGGCCCTCTCAGCATCCTTGAGTCATTGTCCACACATCTATACTATACCTTATTGATGCCACCCCTTTGATGCCTCTGAAAAAATTTGCCAATAATTTGCATTGCAAAGCTTTATAGACACCTAGACTCTGTGGTTAGGAAGCATAGATGTAAAGCATTAGATGTCACATACTGTATTTATTAAGTACCCTATTTTGCTCCTTTGTCCTTTTCTTTGTGGTTGGTAAGTTTTGAGCTCTAAGACCTATTTTTTTTCCCTGTTGCTGATAACTAATGGCTTTCTAGGTTGGCCTTGAAAAACCACAGACCCTCATAATTATGGTGAAAGAAATCTCAACCAGATAAGAAGAAATGTTTAGTCTTCTCCTAGAAAGTCAGAAAAGCAGATAGTAGCTTGTATCATGAAACTCTCCTTGTAAATGTTAATTCTAATTGAGATACCCTGTATCTCAATTAGAATTCAGATTATTGCTGTGGCCTATGAAATTAATCTTTAACATCTAAAAAGTCTATCATTTTGACTGATTGTCTTAATAATTTATTGCATGGTAATAATATTTAAATTGACATCCCTATTATCTAAAGGTTTAAATATGCTTTGTAGTGGGTTGAATTGTGTCCCCCTCCAAAAAAAAAAAAAGATATTTCCAAGCCCTCACTCCCAGTACCTGTATATGTGACCTTATTTGGAAAAAGAATCTTTGCACTTGTAATTACAAAAAGGATCTTGAGATGAGATCACCCTGGGTTATGGTGAACCGTAAGTCCAATGACATATGTCCTTAAAAGTGACAGAAGAGGAGAAGACAAACAGAGACACATAGGGAAGAAGGTCATGTGAAGATGGAAGCAGAGATTGGAGTGATATTTCTACAAGCCAAGGAATGCCAAAAATTGCTTACAGCCACCAGAAGCTAGGAGAGAGGGATGGAATGGTTTCCCTCAGAGCCTCCAAAGGGTGTCAGACCTACTGACACCTTGATTTCAGACTTCTGCCCTCCACAATTGTGACAGATTACGTTTCTGTTGTTTTAAGCCACCCTGTGGTAATTTCTTATGACAACCCTAGGACACTGATACACATATATAGATTTTTTTTTTTTAATGAAATGAGAAGCACATCATTGGTACTATTCTCTTCTTCATGTATGGAGATTAAAAACAAATAAACAAAAGCTGTGACCGGTGGATTTTTTAAGTAAACAAAAGGCTTAATCTCATTCAAATTAGTAAGAGAGAATCCAAACAACAGAAATTTTTGGCATTATCAAAATGTTGGGGGAGACAACAAGATGGATGGTTGTAGTTATGAAATCCAGAGTACCTCCTGCTGGCTTAGACATGGGATGCTGAAGCTGCTTACTGGGCAGAGTGGGAAGATAGGTAAATGCAGCCCCAAAGTCCTATTAAAGGTGATGGAGTAAATGTGGGACCAAAGGGTAGGTAATTGTACTTTTATTTTAATGGAATTGGCTATTTTCTTATTTTAAAAACATTTCTTCATTCACTCCAATTGTTCTTATGGGCTCCAAATTGTTGTCAAGTATGCTGACAAATTTTGGTCAATATGTAAAAATGTGTTCAGTGGAGTCACAAATTTACATTTACTATATAGATGTGTAAAGAAACTGTAGCTTATTTTCTATAGTCTGCATTTTCTTGTGAGTCCCCATACCTATTCCATTAGATGATAGGGGGGAAAAACCTGGCTTTTAGTTGAGTCTAGTTAAGTAATTTCTTTAAATAAGTCAGATTCTTACGTATAATTCAGTCTTTCAGATTTCCTTCCCCCTCGCCACTCTGATCCATGATGGAGTATGGGTATTTGGTGTTGAGGCAAAGAGTGCCCTTCCCCCACCGACAACCTTGTGGCAGGGGTAGATGGTCTGGCTCCATCTCTCAGCAAGTCTAATTTACCCTCTCCAGGTTCATTTAGGACCTGGTAGTCCTCTCTGACCACGTGGGGTGGTGGGGAGGGGTTTACAGAACTAGTATCTCCCTAGGGCTGTACCTCCCATTTGGTCCCTGGCTCAGCCAGTGCTCCTTAGAGTCCTGAGCTATGGGATAACTTTGGTACCTCTTGATTCTGCAGTGAACTCCTCTGGTAAGCTCCCTAGTCAAATACTTAGCTACTATTCTTATCTTCTTAGAGGCCTGTGGGAACTTCTGGGTGCCTTCCATGTTGTAATCACCATTTCTTCTTCTCTATGGCTGCAGCAGCAGTGGTTGGTGTGGGGGAGCAGCTGGCAAGGAGTCGTCGTCCTCTTAATTAGAATGAGACACAGATTAGCAAACTCTTTGTTTAAAAAGAAGTCTAGCCAAGTCATGAGTTGTTTTTTTTTTCCGCCATGCATATGGGAGAAGAAGGAAGAGCCCATGGTCCTGTTTTGATTTGAAAAGGAAATTCTGCAGTGCTTTTCATGAATGATAATTATAACATTCTTACTATGGCAAATATAATGTTATCACCAAACAATCACTCAGAGATATTGATGATTCTTTTAAATTAATAAACTTTATTTTTTAGAGCAGTTTTAAGTTCACAGCAAAATTGAGGGGTAAGTACTGTGAGTTCCCATATATCCCCTGTCATATAGATGATTTTTAGAGGTGAAAGCAGGGTTTCTCAACCTCTGCACTAATGACTGTTTGGATTAGATAATTCCTTGTTGTAGGGGCTGTTCTGTGAATGGTAGGATGTTTAGCAGCATCTCTGGCTCTTTCTGAGATTGCTTTTTGCAGGGACATGTTAGTTAAGTAAACTTGCATTTAAAAGGCTCGGGTCTGGAATTTCTTTAGTTAGCATTGTATGAGAGAACAGACCTGAGGAGTTCAAATTTAACTAGAAGAAATAATAATGGGGGCATGGAATACTTTACTTTACATCTGCACAGAGTCTCAAAAGCAGGACAAAATATCTTTCTTTTCTGGACTTTAATCTGGGACTTCAGTTTAGAGAAAAGTGGTCAGGACCTATACATGTCTTCCCTCAATCTTTTTTTCCCACAGTCTACCCTGATCTCCTCTTCTACTTCCCCTCAGGCCTGTATAACTCCCACAGTGTTCTCCTTCCTTTTCTGGAATTGTAAAGTGAAAAGAAAGAGAGACCAGTTGACTGATATAAAAAAAATCATAGATAGTATTTTTAAGCATTATGAAGTTATAGAGTTATTTGTCAGCAGAAACACTGAGCTAAGTGGGATACGAATCCCAGTATATATAGAGTCCCACCTTGTGTTAAGTGGAAAAGTGAAATGCTAAGCTGGCTCCAAAGTCTCCTGAATATTCAATAAAACATGGATAAGATTGTAAATGGCTCATTACATAACATGGACCCACCTAAATGGGTGGGCACTGAGTTCTGAAAATTCAAAAATTTTGCCACTTTTACCCTAATCCTGGCTGACTCGCTGTGTCCCTACATTAGGGAAACATACATCCAACAATGTGACAGGTCTCCTTCCATTGTATGGAGAGGCACATGATGGTAGATTCTTGCATTTTGAAGATTTAGCATTCATGCTCTGAGTATTCTCAAATGATTGTGACAGTTCATGACATATGGTAATTTGGCTGCTACAAACTAGTGTGTAGGATTTTTGCTTAGCTAGTCAGTTGGCTTATCGAACATCTGCATGGGCCTTGTTTTATTGTTGCCTGTGTGATTTGTACTCATTTTGTGGGGAAAATTATATGCTAGAGTCATCTTTTCAAATTTGGAATATCATATAGGTATCAGGATTCATCACTCAGGATGTTAAAGATCTACTCTACAAGTCACCATCATGCCTTCACAAGGAAGCTAGCATTGGTTGTGGCAAACCAGGGAACTGGGAATTATAAGACAGTAAGCCATCTTCAGAATTATTTGGAAAGAGTCTGTCATCCTGAGATGATAAATTTTAACTACCTTGGCTCAGAACAACTAAGAAAAAAATGAGAATGCTTAGCCTGAACCAGAAGAGATGGGCAATTTTATTCAAGTTTTAACTTTCATGTTATAAATGTAGCCAGAACTGGTGAATGTATAGTTGTGTATAAGCTTGACAAAAACAGCTTAGACTCCCTGAGAAAGTGTCTTCCTTGAACACTCTATAGCTGTTCAGCCCTAGTTGGAATGTTTAATAGACTGTTTTCGTTTGCCCCCAACCTCCGTATTTTGATAGTGGAAATGGTCCTTAACCAAAGGCTCATATTCTAGATTTTTGATTGATGTAGTCATCTCCACTGTTTTTCAGAGTTGTCTCCAGAAATATCCTACCAATTTACCTGTGCCCCTCAGATTTATTATGACTCTGGTAATCGCATCAAAGCCCTTTATCTATGTGCCTGTATGTCCCCTGCCAATCACTTAAAGAATCATTTGCCAAACAGATTATGTCAACCAGATTCTGGAAGAAAATCTCCCTACCACATCTCCTATTGACAACACTGCTGGCCCACCTACCTCACCATTGCAGAATTTGCAAACAATGTCTTAATATACTCTTCTACTAAAACCACAATTGCATGCAATTAGTGCTCTCCTACACTTCCCCACACCATTTGAACCACAACCCTCCAGGGTATCTACATTATGCAGAGGAGAAGCACTAAATATACACAACAGGCAGTGGCCTATAGGAGAGACAAGCTAGTGGAATTCTCTATCTAATTCTCTTCTTACTATATACTCATAAATCTGTTCCTATTGAAATCTGGAAAACTTTTTAGGTCCTTTCAAAAGCCACAGAAGTAATCAACTCTATTGAATTCTACCTCTTATTATGCTACCCTGTGGAATTTTCTTACTACTATTCTCTGCTGTGCCTCTGGAGGCCTAAGTCTTGTCCCTGCCCCCCTTTATTTGACACAAGAAGCTGAAGTTTACAGTGGATGATATACTAGTTCTATGGCACCATAACCATCACATAACACTGGTTTGATGGAAAGGGTTAGGTCCGGAAGAGATGTCATTGGAACCAGGCTCCCATTTCAGCCAGAATGATGGCAATACTGATATTTATTAAGTGCTTACTCTGTGCCTGTCACTGTTCTAAGGAAGTTACAGTAATTAAATTATTTAATCCTCACAATTACCCTATGGGTTAGATTTTTAAATTTTCTCCAAGCAATGCCTTATGCATTAGAGAGCTTTAGTATACTCTATCTAGTTCAAACTTTTCTGATATTGACCATTTTCCTTAAGTTATATTTTTATTATATAAGTCCAGAATTCATTATTCAAAACCTTAAGGCATGGTATGCTCTGAGATTCAGAAAATTAAGACTTAAGAAAAGTAATAAGATCTATGTAGTTAATATTATATAACACTCCTGGCAGGGGCTGGGGAAGTACTCGTAATTAAACACAGATTTCTGCAACAAACATATGAATATTCATTTATTATGGATATAGAAGACTATATATAACCTCACTTGGTTTAGGCCACCAAAAAAACTCAGGTCAGTTTTTTTTTGTTTTGTTATTTTTTAATACTAACTTTATTGAGATGTAATTCATGTGTGATAGATTTCACCCCTTTAAATGACTAATGATGCTGAGCATCTTTTCATGTACTTATTGGCCATTGGTGTGTCTTCTTTGGAGAAGTATCTATACAAACTTTTTGATCATTTAAAAGTTGGATTATTAATCTTTTTGCTGAATTATAAAAATTATTTGTATATTCTGCATTTAAGACCCTTACCAAATATATAATTTGCAAATATTTTCTCTCATTTTGTAGTTGTCTTTTCACTTTCTTGATGGTACTTTTTGAAGCACAAAAAAGTTTTTAATATTGGTGTGGTCCAAATTACCTATTTTTAATTTGGTTGCCTGTGCCCATCAGTGAATGAACGGATAAAGATGTGGTACATGTATACAATGGAATACTATTCAGCCATAAAAAGATGAAATCTTGCCATTTGAAACAATATGGATCATCCTTGATGTTTTATGCCAAGTGAAATAAGTCAGATGGAGAAAGACAAATACCATATGGTTTCACTCATATGTGGAAAATTAATGAACAAACAAAACCAAATGAACAAACCAAACAAAAACAAACATGTAGATACAGAGAACAGAGTAGTGGTAGAGGGAAGAAGAGGGTGGGGGAGGGCAAAATGGGTAATGAAGATCAACTGTATGGTGATGGATGGAAAATAAATTTTTGGTGATGAGCATATTGTAGGATACACAGAAGTAAAAATAAAATGTACACATGAAACTCATATAATGTTATAAATCGATGTTATTTCAATAAAAATAAAATACACAGTAGAAGGTAAAATGTTTAGCATTAAAAAAAACAAATTTCAGAAATTTTTGGATTTTGGATGAGTATTTAAGGGGTTGTGGGCTCTTATGATCCTGCCCCTGATCACAGCTGATCAAACTAGACATGACCTAATCATGTGAGCTGGAAATAATTTCATTTTAAGGACAGTAGACAGTATCTACATTGTGTAATGAAGCTTATAATTGTTCTACAGGTTTTTTTGCAATCCCTTTTACTCTTGAGGATGTTGAGTAATGAGTAATAATACTTGTCATTTTGGAGAGAGTCCTGACCAGGTGAAAAAAACCCAAATTAACTATATTCTTCATTTTGAGATGATAAATGTTTAATTTAATAGTATGAATTATGTGCACCTTTTGTACATAATTGCATTTTTTATAAAACTGGCAGCATACAGTTAATTGTTTTCTTCATATTTCCAGACTTAGGCCACTCTATGACAGAATATAATCATTATTTTTCTTTGGGATTGTGCATATCTTTGGTATAAATATTTGTTTATAAGTGATTGTGAGAATGGTTTCAAGAGGAACATGAACGTTCAAAATTCTTTTCATTATAACTTGGAAGAAAGTGTGTGAAGAGGAACTGGACTGGATCTGATTTGGCAGTGTCTGAGTAGAACAGTCTCAGTCAGTGTCAGTCAGTGAACCACATGTGGTTCTAGTCAAGGTTGAATAAGTCAGACTTTGGGAACTATACGGTCAATTATGGATTGGCTTCCCAGAGCCAGGGTCCATATCATATTTTGGATGGCAGGAACTAGGAGACCTTTCTTTTTTTTTTTTTTTTTTCATTTTTCAGTTTAATTAGGTAGAATTGTTCTAATTTGACTGCACATATACAATACAGTACATGTAAGTACATATACACAATATACTGCACATTAAAAAATTTTACATATATGTATTGTTCATCGTTTCTAAGAATATTTGGAGCTTTAGTTTTTTAAACTTGCATAGTTATCAAAGGAATAAAGCCAACCACAAAATAAGAATTAATCAAAAAAGATACATACACCCCACTATTGACAGCAACATTATTTATAATTGCCAAGATATGGAAGCATAGGAGATCTTTCTTGAATTCAGCACTTGTTCCTACCATCAGTAATCCTTGAGGAGGAAATGTGGCCCCAGGGTAGAGGCCAGCCTTTTCTCTGGGTCTGAGAAAGAGAATGAGAGCTCATGCTTGGGAAGGAAAAGATAATGTTAAAGTGACCCTTGACTTTGGGAGGAGAGCCATCATTCTACAACACTGTGGCCAACTGAAGGATAAGGAGAAAGATCATTGGTAGGAAACCCTCTGGGATTAAAGTACTACCAGCAGATTTTAGGGCAATGATAACTAAAATTTTGTTTTAAATAATCATCTTTTCCCACATTATAGTCCCTTTTATCTTTGAGTCAGCAGTTACATTTATAAACAATAAAGCCTCAGGTTAGCTGTACTTAGGGATTTTAGGGAGGCCCCTATATCTACACTTGGGGCAAAGTGATGAGGGGATACCCTTGGCAGGATGTTGAAATGATTTTCAGATAGTAAGAAGAGATCTTTTGAGAAACACAGCAGTAGTCTTGAGTAAGAGATGGCAAGAAATAAGGATATATTTGTGGAACATGTAAGCATTTCCCAAGGAATCTTGGAAATACTTGGGGAGTGGACAAAACTCGCTGAGGTCACATAGGATGAGGGCTTAGACTATGTTAGCTGGACATTAAAGAGAAAGGTGATCACCTCAATTCTGGAGAAGTTGGGGACATTTGAGTTTATACTTGTAACTCAAAGAAACTTGACTAAAGCTTATCAGGATATGTCAGAAGGCAGAAATCTGGGGCAAGCCCTGGCTTTGCCAGCCTTGACAGGGTAGGTCTGAATGTGGGGGGTGAGAAGCTTCCCCTAACACTACACCTTCAAGCCAGTCTGGCATGCATGATAGTGTTAGCTGGAGACAGTGTAGTGCTGTTTGTGTCTAAGCACTCAATCTCATTTCCTCTCCATTCCTATGTCTCTCTGACTCTGATTCTTGGCTTCACTTCTTGTTTACACCTCTGCTCCTGCTCATTGGACTGTCATCAATACTTGGTCTTCCCTGTTGGACTCTTGGCCTTTCCTCAAGGATTTGGCTCAGAGCCACCTTAGTATTTCAGGTCTTGAAAATCAAGCTTTGTTTTGGGGTGATTAAAATATTCTAAAATTAGATTATGGTGATGGTTGCACTACTCTGAATATACTAAAAAAACCCACTGAAATGTACACTTTAAATGCATTAATTTTATATATGAATATGAATAAATATGGTATGTGAATAAAGCTGTTAAAAAATCAAGCTCTGGATTACTGGCCAGTACACAATAAAAATAATAGTAGCTTATACTTTTAGAACCTTTACTATGTGCAATGAAATGATCTAAAAGCTTTAAGTTAGAATTCTCACAGCAACCCTGTGAGGTAGGCATTATCATTATTCCTACTTTAACAGGGAAGGAACGTGCAATTTTGTCTACGTCTTTTACTGCTTATACCTGCGAGGGCCAAGATAAGAGTTGGAAATCTGGCTTCAGAATCAGTACTTTTTACCACTATGCTGTAGTGTGGCATTAGGGCAGGGTGGGGAGTTAAGTACCTCTGTGTTTCTCTTTGGAAAAAGAGGTAAAATCAGCTGCTGAGAATGGTAGTGGGGGTGGTCATTAAATGGTGCAAAGGCTTGGAATAAGGTAATTACTGAAGTGAATCAAAGGGTATTAATTAATTTCTACATAAAAAACTACCCCAGAACTTAGTGGCTTAAAACAACAATCATTTACTTTGTTCATGAGCCTGCTGGGTAGTCCTTCTGGTCTGGGTTCAGCTCAGCTGATTTTGGTTTGAGATTGATTGGCTGGCAGGGGGCTAGCTGGTCCTGGATGTACTCACTCACATGTCTGGTGGTAGGCCACTTGTCAGCTGGAGTGATGGGGGTGACTGGTCATCTGTCTCTCATCCTGCAGTAAGCTAACCATGGCTTGTTCACGTAGCTATGGGACAAGCCCAGACTTGCAAGTGTTTTTTCATCTCTGCTTACTCGTGTATGCTGCAGCGAGTCACTGGCTGAAGCAAGTCATGTGGCCAACCCACATTCAAGGGGTGGAGAAATGGTCTCCACTTCTTTATGAGAGGGAAGGAATGTGTGTCCATTTTTACAATCTACCATGGAAGATTTGCAGTCTCTCATAGGAGAGGTACCAGTGGTTAAAGATAAATGAGACATGTTAGGAGTCTGACTATAAAATTAGAAATTATACTTTTGTGGTGGCACAGTCTCCATGATTTTACAATTCTCTGTAGCATAGTTCAGCTTCTTAGAGACAAACTGTAGTACTAGCAATGGAATAGAGTGAGGTCTTTGGGAATCAGTAATGAGGCCCAGCTGAAGAAGAAGGCAGGGGACCAAGGACATAGTACCTGATAGATGGACTGATACCCAACTGAGGTCGTAGTGGTGCTTGATAGAGGCAGAACCATCCAGTAGAAAGCACCTAGTAGAGGTTATTACTTTTAGTGGACAGAAGGGGCAAAACAACATGGATTCCAGAAAGCCTTTGACTGCTCCTGTCTGTTATCACATGTAATGCATTTTTTAGGACCCATAAATATGAGTGTAAATTTTGCTGGAAGACAGGAGTCTTAGGAGCACAAGTGAAGGCAAAGTCAGTGAAACATTAAGTTTTAAATTTCATACACAGTATAAACCACAATTCCCAAGAAGACAGTGGCTTCAATTTTTAATGAATTGGAAAGTTGGATTAAGTAAGCATGCTTGCTTTATTTCTTTATTTCTTTTTTTCTACTTATGAGTGGTATGTGTATGTGTGGGGAGTACTGGCAGGGTTATAACTTTAGCTTTGTTACTCCCAAATGGGTTAGTAGTAAGTATGTCGTTGGCTTCCTCCATTGGACTGATACCAGAGTTTCAGCTTTTCCATTTATAAGGTTATATATGCTTTTAATAAAGGTTTAGGATCATAATATGTAATTCTTAAACAATGTGAACATTTTTCAGATGTCATTAGATTTTTTTTCCCTTTAAAAAGTGCTTCAGAGATACTTTGGTCATTTGATTTAATGGAATATCTTTGTTAGATAGAAAAAGAGTAGCAACAAAACTTAAACCAGGTGGAGAGGGTATAGCTCCATGGTAAAGCATGTGTTTAGAATGCATGAGGTCCTGGGTTCAATCCCCAGTACCTTTGTTAAAAAAAATAATAATAGTCAAGTATAAAAATAAATAAATAAATAAACCTAATTATCTCCCCCTCACAAAAAAAAAAAAAAAAGAAAAAAGAAATTAAAAAATAAGAAAAAAATGTAAGTCAAATGTATCCACCAAAACGCACAAAAAAATCTTTAAATAATAATAGGCTTAACAATAATAAACATTTACTGAGCACTTTCTATGTTTTAGGCATGCAATAAACATTTACAGATATTAGTGCATTTTCTCTTCACAACATCCCAGAGGTCTTAGGGTAGAATACTGGAGAGAAAGAAGCCTGGAAGAGGAAGACAGAGAGAGAGACTGTGCAGGGACAGAATGAGAGTGCGCTGGAGGTCTGGGCATGGCTGGGGCTAGAGTGAAGGAAGAGAGATGCCCAGACTGCAGACTTCAGAGGCACTCACTCTTAGTGCTTGCTTCAGCCTGAGAGTGAGGGCCTCCTTAAATTTTGTGCCCTGGACATCTCTCTTGCCTCACCGTAGTTCCAGGATCTGCAGAATGTCCCTCTAAATTCTTTAACCAAGTACTGATTAGCACAAGAATATTAGGAAACTGTCCGAGGATGGGGAAAGAATCACCAGAAGGATGAGAGGGAATCATGCTCAAAATTCCTGGGTCAGAGATGGAGGGCAGTTTATTACTCTCTGCAACAGCAGTCGTGAGAGCATCAGCACTTCTATGTTGGTTCCCCAGTCCCACAGAGTGATGTAAAGAGGGCAGGATGGCACCTACACCTACACGGTGCTGGGTTGTGGTAGGAGAACCTGGAGCTTAGGAACATGAATCTTTTATAAAGGAAGTAAGCACACCTCCCTTTTGGTCTGGAGGGAGACACTATCTTATCTTAAAGGTTGTTTCCTATTCAAACATCCTTGAAAAGAAAGTATAAATACAGGGAGGTAAGTGCATCAGTTGCAAGATGTGCAGAAATGTGAGAGACTCTTGGAGAATTGTCTCTCAACAACAACTTCCTGGTATTATTTCAATTACATACTGTTCCTTTATAGGCGTTGTAAACTCAAAGCCCAAGAGGAGCCACTCAGGAAGTGTAAATAAGTTAACTGAGCTAAGTGCTAATAATAGGGAGTGGAGGGCTCTATGGTGAAGAATTCGAGAGCATGCCTCGTCTCACAACCCTACCTAAAGACATTCAGATTAATAAAATTTTGAAGTATAATGCTTGCCAAATAAAACTATGGTCTCTGCTCACATTCACTCAGAGATGAGTGCAACCTTTTCCTTATACATTTGCATTAGTGTATTCTCTACAAGAATTTTGAAAAAATATTGACCTACTTACACTTTAAGGTTTTTGTCCATGATTTTTCACCATAAATATAAATACACTTATTTTAATGAGTTTTTTGCATGTTTTATTAATTTTTAAAATTTCTTATACAATTTTTAAAAGTTACATTCCATTTACAGTTCTTACAAAATATTGGCTCTTATTCCCTGTATTGTGCAATACATCCTTGTAGCCTATCTTACCCCAATAGTTTCTTCCTTCCTCTCCTCCACCCCTACTCCCTGCCCCACCCCATAACCACTAGTTTGTTCTCTGTATCTGAATACACTTATTTTTTGATAAAATTATCTAGGAAATAGTAAACATTTATAAGATGAGAATTGACTAACTGGAATATTTAATTATATGAGTTCATAAATTTGGTTTTAATACTGGAATAAAGCGCATCATTTATCTATATGTTTTAGTCAGTGTATCTCAAAAAATTTGGGAGTCTCACAGATATTCCATTTATATATGTTATACCTAAATATACAACATGCATTAAATATGTATTCCATTTATATTTAAAAGAATAATGCTAATTTAGACTGATTAATCTATTCTGAATTCAGAATATCCTATATGCAGGTCAAGATACCCAATATCTAGTGCTAAGTCTTACTAAGAAAGATGGGAAGCCCTATGGGTTAGTGTGCTTTGATTTATTGTTAAGGTAGAGTTCTCCCAAACTTTTCATTTATGCTTTTGTTTGATTCTCTAGAAATATAATCCATGGAAAAGTATCATGGTTAAGATTTGGGTTGGATAAGGAATATGTACTTCTTTTGTAAAGTAAAATAATTATTACTATGAACACAGACTCATTCTTACACAGATCAGTTGTAAAAAAGGCTTCTTGAGGTTCTTGAAATTGACTTTTCAGAAACATCCTTCAGTGATGTTGGAATGTTTTCATGCATTTCCAGGGATATTGGTACCCTAGTTTAGAGACTGCTGACTTACACCGTGCCCTCAGGAACATTCTTTCTCTTGTGAATAAATTCTTTGGCCACCTGAATTCTTCAAACATATTTTCCAATTCCCTCCCTTTCTTGAAGCTTGACTTTCCCTTGATAATATTAGTCCCTTGGAACTCTCTCAAGAGCTTGTTGCCAGTAATTATGAAAAATAACATGGAAATTCCTCAAAAAATTAAAAATAGAATTATATGATCCAGCAATTCCATTTCTGGGTATTTATCTGAAGAAAATGAAAACACTAACTCAAAGGGATATCTGCAGCCTCATGTTCATTACAATATTTACAATACTTACAATAGCCAAGATCTGGGAACTACTTCAGTGTTCATTGACATATGAATGGATAAAAAATGTGGTATATGTATACAATGGACAAGTAATTATTCAGTCATAAAAAAGAATGAAATCATTTTTGCAACAACATGGATGGACCTTGAGGCATTATGCTAAATGAAATGTCCGACAGAAAAGATCTCGTTTATATGTGGAATCTAAAAACGAACAAACATACAAAACCTCCCAAGCTCATAGATACAGAGAACAGATTGGTGGTTCCCAGAGGTGGTGGGTGGAGGAGTGGAGGAAATGAGTGAAGGGGATCAGAAGGTACAAAGTTTCAGCAATAAAATAAATAAATCAAGGAGATGTAATGTCCAGCATGGTGACTACAGTTAATAATATTGTATTGCATATTTGAAAATCGCCAAGGGTAGATCTTTAAAGTTATCATCACAAGAAAAAAATTTTGTAACAATGTATAATGATAGATGTTAACTAGACTTATGGTGATTTTGTGGTGCTCATTTTGCAATATGTACAAAAATCAAATCATCATGTTGTACCTCTGAAACTAATATAATGTTATATGTCAATTATACATAATTACTTTTTTTTTTAAAGAGGTGGCTGCTAAAAGCAACAAAAGCAAAAATAAACAAATGGGACTACATCAAACTAAAAATCTTCCGCACAGCAAAGGAAACCATCAACAAAATGAAAAGTCAACCTGTTGAATGAGGGAAAATATTTGCAAATCATGTATCTGATAAGGGGTTAATATCCAAAACACAAAGAACTCATACAGCTCAATAGCAAAAAAAAAAAAAAAAAAAAATCTGATTAGAAAATGGGCAGAGGATCAGAATAGAGATTTTTCCAAAGACATACAGATGGCCAACAGGTCCATGAAAAAGTGCTCAACATTAATCATCAGTGAAATGCAAATCAAAACCACAATGAGATATCACCTCACATTTGTTGGAATGGCTATTATCAAAAAGACAAGAAATAACAAGTGTTGGCAAGGATGTGGAGAGAGGGAACACGTATGCACTGTTTGGGGGAATGTTCAGCTACTATGGAAAACAGTATGGAGGTTCCTCAAAATATTAAAAATAGAACTACCATATGATCCAGTAATTCCACTTCTGGACATTTGTCAGAAGGAAACTAAAACACTAACTCAAAAAGAAATCTGCATCCCCATATTCACTGAAGCATTATTTACCATAGCCAAAACATGGAAACAACCTATATGCCAACTAATGGATGAATGGATAAAGAAGGTGTGAGATAGATATACATACACACATACACATATACAGTGGAATATTATCCAGCCATAAAAAGAAGGAAATTCTGTCATTTGTGACAACATAGATGGACCCTGAGGGCATTATGCTAAGTGAAATAAGTCAGATAGAGAGGTATGTGAAATATTAAAAAAACCTCCCCAAAACCCAAACCTGAAATTATACATATTGAGAGCAAATTGGTGGTTGCCAGAGGTGGGCGTTGGGTATGAGTGAAATGGGTAAACGTGGTCATAGGTTACAAACTTCCAGTTATATTGTACACCTAAAACTGACATAGTGTTGTATATCAATATTTCTCAATAAAAACAACAACAACAACAACAACAAAAAGAACCAAAAAAAAAAAAAAAAAAAAGAGAGAGAGAGATGGCTGGTCTCTCTTGGTCTTCAACTCTCATAGTTCCAGGAGTTATGCTATCTAATCTTATCACTGACACTTTCATTCTTGCGTCTATTGCCTAAGATCCTTCCAGGCCTAAATCAAATGGCTTTAATTCTTCAGATCTCAACTCAGTCCTTCACCTGGGAAGCTTTCTGAAACCTCTCAGTTTTGGTTAGGTTCTTTTATTACATACCATCATAAAATTGTGTTCTTTCACAAATTTATTTCATTTATAATGATGTGTTCATCCATATGATTATGAGATTATTTTGTTTCCCCAGGAGACATTAATGTCCACAAGAGTAGAGAAGTGTTTGTTTTTGTTACCATTGGTCCCTAGCACCTGCAGAGTGCCTGAAAAATAGTACATATTCAATAAATATTGTGAAACAATGAATAAAGCCATCAGATTCTTTTGATCAAGTTCCCTTAGTTTGAATTTGAAAGCTCCTCAGTTTGGTTCTGATGGTTAGCCAGATGTGGGGACCATTGCATTACATATGCTAGAAGGTCCTGTTTAACATCCTGGACTGGGTCAGCAGGTGGAAATATGACAGAAGAAAAGCATGCTATCATTTATTAAATACTGTGTCCACCAGCTTTTTTAGATGCTAGCTATAAAAACAAATCTGGTTGGTTTGAATGGAGAAACATTTATTTTAAGGATATTAGGTTGCCTACAGATCCACTAGGAAGACTGGAAAATCCAGTTCACAGTTGTGCAACCAGGAACGATGTTCAAAATCATGTTTGCAGAACTTGTCTAATAAGAACATTACACCACTATCCTTATCCCTAGATGCTTCAGCTTGCTCTGCAGAGAGTTTTCAAGTATCTCTACTGTAGTTGCTCCAGGAATTTATTTGCAATTGCAGCCACTACTACAGGGTGAGTTCTGTGCAGTCTTTGCTGTTGGGAAGAGTTGGGCGGGAAGGGTGATATCTGGTCAGCTGAGCTTAAGTCACAGGCCCATGTTCTAGCTGCAAGGGAGGATGCCACATTTTTAGTTTCCATGGTGAAAGCTGGGCTCTGCCTTACCAAGAATCATAAGGAAAGGGACGTTTACAAACATAGTAAAAAGTCTCAGATACCAGGTGGCTAGAAAGAATGGTAAATGTCGTTTACAAATGCTCATTGTGGGCTATGCTAATTATTTCTTCCTCTGCTGTGTCCTCATAGTGCTTTGTCTGCCTAGCAGTTATCATGTTTTACCCTGTGTAGTAGTTACATGTACACATGTCCTACTCCCTACCTAGAAAGGAATTCTGTTTTATTTATATTTGCTCTGCTTGAATAGCCAGTGAAGTGCTTAGTTTACAGTCAGGAGACCAGAGATTTGGCGCAGTTGTTAGTATTTGTTGAGAACTTCCAATTGAGGTGTGCTGTGAATTGCTGTAAACTGAACTCAAATTTGTGATTAGAGAGGCTACTCTCTAAAATATTCTGATCTGAAAATTCTTTAATCTAGAGTTCTCATGTAGTTTTTAATAAACCAAGCCCTGATACTATCAAATCTATAATTTTGAAATTCCGCATATTCAGCGATAATTATGGTGAATATTTCCAGAATGATTCCCTCTCTGAGACTTTAGTTTCACCACTCATAAATAATTAGAATTGTGTTAATTAACACTAAAACAACTATTTACACCATCTCTTCCTTTAATGCCTTCACTTTCTGTCATAGGTATTCTTTTTAGGCTGAAGAGAATAGATTTAGCTGTTCACTCTAATGTTTAGTGTTTAACTTCAGTTTGATAAAATACTTAAATGAGGGTACCAAGTGAAAAATGAGGTTGCTAAATGTTAATGCTTTAATGCTTTTAGTAACTATTAGGGACACTTCTGCATCTTGTCAAAATGATACAAATTCATTCTGGCAGGACTCAGAAGAGCTGCTAAAGAAGAGTCACTTGATTTAAAGAACAAGAAAGAGCAACTATCCTCCTCCACAGATATCATAAAAGTACCCATTCTAACTCTAGCTTTAATGTAAAGGAAAGTGCCAAGTAGTCATAAACACCACATTAAAAATGTGAATAATACCTTATCCTTACAGTTAGAGCCTGAGCTGATCTGTCAATGCCCCATTAAACAAAAACAATCGGATAAGGCCAAAAACAGTCTGCACAAATCCTGTGCATTTCTATACATTATGCCAAACATAATATTGATTAAGGAAAAGGGGAAGTATAATGAAAAGAAGCCTTAGAAGATTTAATTCTCTATTTTAAGGTGCATTTATACAAAATATGTGACAGTCTAAAACCAGTGGTGAAATTCACAGGTAAAAAATGTCAGTGTCATAAATAGTGACTCTCAAATTCTCTCTGATATTATTTACTTCTCTACTTCATATAAAGGAGATTCGCCTGCTATTTAAACTAGGCTATTTTGTTTTTCTCAAAATAAAGACTCTTAATTGGTGCTTCTATAACTCTGCCACTTTGGAGAAAAAGAAATACTTTATCCCTGCAGATTTTCACTAGTATTATGAGAAAATATTTGGCAGTATTATTTTACAAATTCTCTAGATAAGAAAATTGTAAGTAAACACTTTAGAAACCTTTCTTGCCCTTGAAATTGAGATTATTATAAGATTTAATTTCTTCATTGGTTATTTTATTAATATGATTTTTTAAAATGTGTAATAGTCTGCAAAAGCTGAAGAAACTTTGTAAAATATTATTTAATGTTAATTAGAAGCCATACATTTTTGATGGTGTTTGATCATAAACTAGTGCTAATCAATAAGATTTTTAAAATATATTAAGTATAAGTTATAAATAGATAGGAATGTCCTTGTCATTATCTATCGTTTCTGCATTCTGAAAGGTCTGTACTACATTAATATATTAGAAACAACAAAAAGTGAAGAGGTAAATATTATAGAGAAAGTGTCAACTTTAGGTTCAATAAACATTTGTTGAGTAGCTCTTATGTGCAAGTCACTGTATTAAGCACAAAGGAAATAAGAATAAATATGGTCTCTGTTTATAAGGTATACATGATTAATTTATTAGAGAAATATGAGTAAAAACAATTATAGCCCAGGAAGAGAAAGCACTAATAGATACATAAACAAAGTGTCAACTACTGGTGTTCAGTTTTTCTCCTTCAAAATGAGAATAAATACATCTTGAATTCAAAACAGAAGGTGTAAGATAATGAAGTCCTTAATTAGTATTTTGACTTTCTTGAATGCCAGAGGCATTACTTTATTACATCTTTACTTTTACTGCCTGGATAGTTAGCTCAGTTGGTTACCATAGCAGCCATTCATTTTTCATTTATTTATTTATTTAGTCAGTCAATCAAGAAATACTTATTGAGCATCTATTATGAGCCAGTACCTGTGATGGGCACTGGAAACACAACAGTGAAGAAGGTAGTCACAGATCCAGAGTCTAATGGAATAGTGATGAAAAAAGATCATGGACTGAATCACCCTAAGAGCCTTTCCTGCTCCATAGCTACAGACTGACCCCCTTAGCCAGCAAAGTGCAGTGGTGAACTTAGAATAGAAGCACAAAGAACATGCTCAACTAATGATCAGCCATTAGCATCATTTATGCATATAAAGCTTGAAATTCATCATTATCTCTCATATTTTGAATTAGCATTCTAGTTTTTTGCCTTATTTTTCTAACATTCTCAACTCTGTAAAATATGAAATCAGGAGAAAGGATTATAAGTGTGGAACACACTTTTTACAGGATTACAAAATTTTCCCATAAATCGCTTAAAATTTTGTGGCATTCTCATTAAATTCCAATAGAACAACCTTTTAGAATTGAATATTTAAATCTAATCTTTTGTTTTTGGATACAAAAACTGATAATTTTCCTTGTGCAATCTATAAGCATATCATAAACTAAGAAGTATGTCTTAAACTGTCTCCCATGCTCTTTTTTACTCAATCAACTAAAAATTAAGTAGAATAGGAAATAATATCTCTAAAGGTGGCTTGATTAAATAGGAATCTGATTCTTATAGTTTATAGACATAAATAAGTAGCTGAAAACTCTGCTTTTCATATCAGTGAAAAGTATTGTTAAAATAATTACTCTTGTATAAAAGAATTCACATGACTATGCCAAGAGAAATGCTGTAGGTCTTTAGGATTCTTTCATAATAAATGGAAAACAAAAACAAAGTAACTTTGAACACTCCTATAATTAGTTGCAGTAGCTTTTAAAGAGATGTTACTTTGCCCAGATCCTATTCTTTGTTTAAAATTTGTTTGACAAGCAATTTATAAATGGTTAGAGGAGGTGGTTTCTGTTTCATTAATGAAGCTGATAATGGTTAATTACTAAAGTGGGGTAAACAGTTCAAAACCAGATCAAGAATGAAAAGCCAATTATGTAGAAATGATCCAGCTGTACTAAATATGATTTCCTTTTACTATTAAAAACCTCAAAAATGTTTTAAAACACTTGATGAAAAAAACCAACCAAACCATCTCTCTTATAACCTTATTTTAATTTTGTTTAGAATTGAAAGCCACATCTAGTTTACTTTTCAAATTCAATGAAACAGGTCCAAAACACAAAATGGAATCACTTGATCTTAACAGAAAATGAAAATCAGTGCAACTTTAAGAGACATTCTTTTTGTTTGCCTAATATGTACTTCAACTATAGAGTCAGGATTTTCTTATTTTGAAATTGAGGTGAGATTCATATAACATAAAATTAACCATTTTAAAGTGAACATTTCAGTGATATAGTACACTAAGTGTTGTACAACTACCACCTCTATCTAGTTCCAGAGCATTTCATCACCCCAAAAGGGAAGCCCATATACACTAAGCTATTTCTCCCCATTCACCCCACTCCTAGATCCTGGCAACCACCAATATATATTCTGTCTCTATGGATTTACCTATTCTGGATATTTCAGAATGTGACCTTTTGTGTTTACTTTTGTTCACTTGACAATATTTTTGAGGTTCATTCACATTGTAGCATATGTCAGTATTTCATTTCTTTTTATGGCTTAATATTTCATTGTATTTTTATACCACAATTTGTTGATCCATTCATCTATTGATGGATGTTTATATTGTTTCCACATTTTGGCTAAAATGAATAGTGCTGCTATGAACCTGTATTTATTAGAGTACCTGTTTTCAATTCTTTTGGGTATGTGCTACTTGGTCATGTAGTAATTCTGTTTAACTTTTTGAGGAATCACCAAATGATTTCCACACACTGCATCATTTTACATTCCCATCAGCAATATATAAGGGTCCTAGTTTCTCTACACACTTGCCAATACTTATTTTCTGTTGTTTAAATTGTTATAGCTATCCTAGGGGTTATGATGTAGTACCTCATTATGGTTTTGATTTGTATTTCCATAGTGGCTAATGAAGTTCAGCATCTTTTTATGCATTTTTTTTTTGCCATTTGTATATCTTCTTTTGGGAAATGTCTAATCAAGTCCTTTGCCTATTTTTAAATTGAATTGTTTTCTTTTTGTTGTTGATTTGTAAGAGTTCTTTATATATTCTAGGTTCTAGACCTTCATCAGATATATGATTTTCGAATGTTTTCTCCATTCCATAGATTTTTTTCACCTTGTTGGTAATGTTCTTTGATACACAAAGTTAACTTTTATGAAGTTCTGTTTATCTATATTTTCTTTTGTTATTCATATTTTTGGTGTCATATCTAAGAAGCCATTTCCAAATTCAAGATCATGACAGTTTACTCCTGTGTTTCCTCCTAAGAGTTTTATGGTTTAGCTCTGATATTTAGGTTATGGACCCATTTTGAGCTAATTTTTTTAGTATGGTATGCGGTAGGGATCTAACTTCATACTTTTGCAGGTAGATAACAAGTTATTCCAGCACTATTTGTTGAAGAGAGTATTCTGTTCCCACTGAATGATATAGGCATGTGTATTTATTAGAGTAGCTGTTTTCAGTTCTTTTGGATATGTACCATAGATGTATGAGTTAAAGACTGGCTTTTAAATACCTTCAAAACCAAGAGGATATTTTCATCTTACTACAATGATTCTCAAAAATTTGATCCCAGACTAATGAGGGTGTGACAATTTTCCAAGTTTTCTGTGGCATCATGTTGATAGCTTAAAATTGGCCATGCTGGGAGCATATACACCAGGGAAATTATCAAACGCTACAAATCAAATTTGTTTGTTTGTTTCTAGTGAGCTGTTTCACTAACTCACCACTGCTTCCACTCCTGCCTTGCCTTACTAATTTTTAATAACTCTCTAAGACTCAGCTTAAGTGAAATCTCACTCCAGAAGTCTTCACTTATTTCCCCAGGCCAAGCGTACCTCCTCTCTTTTTTCATAGATTAAGGGATTTATTACAGGGAGTTCGTTGATATGATTGTGGAGGCTGGCTAAGCAAGTCCAAAGTCCATAGGCAGGTGATTAGGACGGGAAAAATCACGAGCAGACTAGAACCCATGGGGATGAGTTTTCTGGAATCTTCCTTTTCATTCTCTTCCCTCCCTGGATCATTAGTCTCTCCTCTCATCGCTATGATCGCTCTCATCATCTTACAAACATAGTCTACTACTTCATGTTAAAAACAACAACCACAATAAAATAAAACAGAAAAATCTCCCTGGACTTTACAGCCCTGTCTAGATACCATCTCACTTCTCTGCTCCTCTTCACAGCTAAACTTCTGGCCAAATAAATAGAAAATGTTTCTCCCCGTGGTGTTTTGCTACCTCATCTCCCATTCATTCTTTAAAAAAATTTTTTTTAATTAAATTAAAATTTTAAAAATTGAGTTATAGTCAGTTTACAATGTTGTGTCAATTCCCATTCACTCTTCAATCCTCTGTAATCTGGTTTTAGTCTCATCACACCGTTAAAGCTGTTGTTGTCAAGGTCATCATGGCAGGCACTTTTGATTGCTTAAACCATCCATTCTCAGTCCCCCTTCTTCTTGTTCATTTTCACTGTAGAGCCTAGAAAATTTAACTTCTCACCTTCCCAGAGTTTCCCTTGCAGTTCAGGGTGGCTGTGTTACATAGTTCTGACTAATGAGATGCAAAGTAATTCTGAGGATAGGAACAGTTTTTCTATTCTTAATAAAGGGACATATGTTGCTGGCACCACACCTTTCTTTTTCTTTTTCTTTTTTTTTCTGCCTTGTACTTGAGTCCAGGGCAATGATACCCACTTTACAGCCCTAAGGGAAATTTCAAGGGAATCACAGAGACGCAGGCTCTGACAACTGGCTCCCAACTAATGCCTTTAGCTGCCTACATCCAGACTTTTTGCTGTGTGGAAAAAAATGTCAGGTTCTTATTTGGGTTTAAGTGGATTTTTTGTTTGTTTCTTCACTCTGAAATTAATTCAATCATCAGTTACTTTCATGCTGATAAGTTCATTGGAAATTTTTCTTTCTTTATCTTATATGGGTTTTCAGTAGCATTCTATAATATAGAATACCTTCTCTATGAAACATATATCTCTCTTTATTTCTTTGATGTCTTTCTTGGCTTTTCTCTTACCTTTTTAGCTACTCAATATATTTTGCTTGTTCAAGTTCCCCAAAGCAATACTTAAATATTAGAATTCCTCAAGGCTATGCTCTGCTACTTTTGTCTTCTTAGGTGATCTTACATAGTTCAACAGCTTTAAATACCATCAATATCCTGAAAACTTTCAGATTGTTATTCTAGCATTGACTTCTCTAAATTCCAGCCTCACAAATCAAATTCTCTGCATTCTAAATGCTTTACAAACATTTTAATCTCAATATGTCCAAAGTTGAACTATCACTTTCCCTTAAAAATCCAGGTCTCTTTCACTCTTCTACATCCTAGTAAACTGTAATATAATACAACAACCAGAAACATGGGCGTAATCCATGATCCCTAATGTGGCAGGTACTATGGATTGGCTCACTTAGCACCCATTGCAATAAACTTCTCCCTGCTTTTCTCTACTTTAGAGACTGGAAAATAAAATATTCATTTCCTAGCTTCCCTTGCAGCTGAGTGGCCAGTGATACAGTTCTGATTAAGGAGATGTAAGTGAATGTCTCTGGAGGCACTTAACTTTCTGAATAAAGTCTCACTAAAAGAAAATCTTTGCAACTCTCCTTCTATCTTTCTTACTGGGACTCATCTGTGGTACCTGGAAGTACAACATCCATTTTGTGACCCTATAGTTCAAAGTAATATGTTAATGATGGGAGAGCAAGGAATAGAAGGATTTTGAGACCCTGATGACATCAATAAAACTGCTTACATTTAGACTTACTTTTGTATGAAGGGAAAACCCTCTGATTAAGTCATTGTAGTAGAGTTTTCTGTTATTTGTAGCCAAATGCAATTTCTGATGCCAACCATCCAATCCATCAGCAAATCCTACAGTTTATACAGCAAAATACATCTTGAATCTGCCCACTTATTTCCTAGTTCATATCACTACCATCATCCTAGTCTTAGCTACCATCATCTCTCACCTGGAGTACTATTATAATCACCTTACTGGTTACCTCACTTCTTTTCTTTCTCCTCTCCCCATATAGCATCAGAATTATATGAATATAAAATTCACTCATACAGTAGTTTAGTTAGGAATAGAAGAGAATTACCTCAACTTGGTAAAGGACAGCTATAAAAATCTTAGCTAACATCACACTTAATAGTGAAAAACTAAATGCTTTCTCCCTAAGATTAGGAGAAAGGTAAGGATGTCTGCTCTCACCATTCTTACTGAACATAGTACTTGAAGTTCTAGCCATTGTAAAAAGTCAAGAAAAAGAAATAAAGGCATACAGGTGAGAAAGGAAGAAATAAAACTATTTATACTTGCAGATGATGACTGTCTACATAGAGAATTTCAAGGAATAGAAAAATCACTTTAGAACTCATAAGTAAGTTCAGCAAGGTTTCAAGATACAAGATGAACAGAAACATGCGGTCATATTTCTACATACCAACAATGAATATGAAATAACTAAAATTAAAAACAATGCCATTACAATCACTCCAAAGAAAATGAAGTACTCAGGTTATTTACTTAACAAAAGATGTACAGGATTTGTATGCTGAAATTTATGATGAAAGAACTCAAAGACCACCTAAATGAATGGAGAGATACACCATGGATTTGAAAGCTCAAAGTAGTACAAGTGTCAATTCTTCTCAAACTGATCAATAGATTTAATACAATTTTTATAAAAATCCCAGCAATTTTTTTGGTAGAAATAGACAAAATTATTTTAAAATTTAAATGAAAAAGCATAGGTTCTAGAATAACTACAACAATCTTGACAAAGAAGGATAAAGTGGGAAGAATCCCTCCATTCAACATTAAGCCTTTCTCGATAGCAACCAAAACAGCATGGTACGGTAGTGGTGGAGAGATAAGACGCATAAATCAACAGACAGAATAGAGAACCCAGAAACAGACTCACCCAGGTATGCCCAACTGAATTTTGACAAAGTGCAAAAGATATTCAACAGAGGAAGGATCACTTTTTCAACAAACAGTACTGGAGCAACTGAACATCCATAGACAAAAACAGAAAACAAACCCTTTACTTAAACTTCATATCTTATAAACGTATTAACTAAAAGTGAATCCTAGATCTAAATGTAAAGCTTAAAATATGGAACTTTCAGAAAAATACATAGGAGAAATTCTTTGGGATCTAGAGCTAGGTGAAGAGTTCTTAGATTTAACACTATAAGTACAATCCATAAAAGGATAAATTGATAAATTAGACTTCATCAAAATTAAAAACTTTTGCTCTGCAAAGACCCTATAAAGAGTATGCAAAGACACACTACAGATTAGGAAAAATTTTTGCAAACCACATGTGCAACAAAAGAGTAGTATCTAGAATATGTAAACAACCCTCAAAACTCAACAGAAAAAAGATAAACAATCCAATTAGAAAATGAGGAAAAGACATGAACAGACATTTCTCCAAAGAGGATATACAGATGGCAAATAAGCATGTGAAAAGATGTACAATATAATTAGCTATCAGGGAAATGCAAATGAAAACCACAAAATATCACTACACATCTATCAGAAAGACTAAAATTAAAAATAGTAACAACATCAAATTCTGGCAAAGATGCAGAGAAACTGCATTACTCATACATTGTGAGTAGAAATGTAAAGTTGTACAGTTATTCTGGAAAAGTTTGGCAGTTTCTTATGAAATAAAATATACAAATATCATAAAACTAGAAATTATACTTTTGGGCACTTACCCCAGAGTAACAAAAACATGTTCACACATAAATCTGTACATGAGTGCTCATAGCAACTTTATTAGCAATAGTAGAAAATAGAATTAACCCACGAGTCCTTCCACGGGTGAATATCGAATCTGTGGTACTCCCATAACTACTCCCATAGACTACTACTCAGCAATGAAAATTAGTGATCTGTTGATGTGTACAACAACTTGGATCAATCACTAGGGAATTATGCTGAAGCCAATGATAAAAGGTTACACAATGTATGAGCAATTATATAACATTTTGAAAAGACAAAATTTTACAAATGGAAGACGAATTAGTGGTTGCCAGAGGTTAGGAACGGGGAGGGGGAATGAGGAGGTGGGTGTGGTTAAAACAGGGTAACATGAGGGATTCTGATATTGGAGCTATTCAGTATCTTGACTGTGTGATAGATACATGAACCTACTACAGGTGATACAATTGTAGAGAACTTAATCCACATGTATAAATAAGTACAGGTAAAACTGGGGAACTCTGAATAAGGTGGTTTATATCAATGTCAAGATCCTGGTTGTGATGTACTACAATTTTGCGAAATGTTACCACTGGGGGAAACCAGATTAAGCATATATGTTCGATACTCTGTGTTATTTCTTACACCTGCAAGTGAGTCTATAATGATCTCTATAAAAATCTCAATTAAAAGCAAACCAACAAATGTTCTTACATACATTCAAGAAATCAATCATCTAAGTTATAAATAATAAATAAAATGTGTAAGCACTTTTGACTGTCCTTTATGATTGAATTACTGCATTCTGTTGATTTTATTTTGTGGTTGGCTTTATTCCTTTGATAAAAAATGTAAGTTTAAAAAACTAAAGTTCTAAACTGTCCTTAGAAACAATGAACAGTACATGTATGTAAATTTTAAAATGGTTATATCCCTCAATGAGTTGCTCTTCTTAGAATAAACTTTGTTTACCCCCCAAAATAATAGCATATTATCCAATTAAAAAAAAACAAAACAAAAAATATACTTCAGATTGTGTCTTCTCTGTTTAAAATCATTTAATGATTTCTTATTACACCCAGAAGGAAATTCAGACTTCTAAGTCTCTTACAATCTGGTTTTATTTTCTCTTCAGTCTCCTCTTGTTCTAGTCCTGTCTTCTGTCACCATTCACCATACTGGCCTTTTGGTGTTAAACAAGCCAACATACATCAGTAAACAAGCCAACATACATAAGTGTTTTGTTCCTACTAAAACACTCATCCCTCAGCTTTTTCTGTGGCTGGCTGTTCCTCATCCTTTAGGTCTTGTCTTAGATGTCACTTTCTTAAAGAGCCTTCCTTAATGATGTCCTAACTTTACAGCAAACAAATGGGTTAGATTTGTAACTCAGGTTATTTGTAACTGATAAGGTAATGTTAGTATTTTAAACGGCGTGTATCTATCCATACAGACTAGCTATGTATTGAGTGACAGTATAAAAGAATACATTTCAAGAAATTTTCTCATTTATGCTTATTAAGAAATATCAGTGAACTGTGTGATTATAAATAGAACACTCAGGTGACCGTAGCCTGTGTAAAATTAAAAAAAATATATTCTCCTTTTCTTATTTTAAAATATCAACATATATTTGCATGTCTTTAAGTACCTTAGAATGAGTACTATGCTAATGTCAGTAAGTCTGGAATATTATTATAAACCAGGGAAGTACATGTAAAATTTTGTAGCTGTCAAGTTCTGGATGAGTTAGTTTTTGTGAAACTAAACAAAGAAGATGATTAACAAATGAATTGTAGTATCTCAGGTATAATTAGGGTGGGACTGAAGGTATGAGTGGTCAAGATAATATGAATAACTGAAAAGTTTGAATCAAATGAGTATGTGAAAATATATTATTTGAATACAGAAACCACTAATTTTGCTTATAATCAGAGGTTAAAATTGGGACTTATCTAACCAATAAAATTTATGAATTATTCCTGATATTTGTATACTGATAGTGAAAGGGTAGTGTTCTCTTAAGGAACAAATGCTCCTGATAAATATTTAGAAGTTAAGCATTGCTTTAAAAAATATCAAGTAGTATATGTTTGTTTTGCTGTTTTTCAATGTAAGGCTGCTAGTAGAATATCACTTCTTTGAGACATAATTTGAAGCCTATTTTTGAAATATTTTAGGATCAACACAAATGAATTACAACGCTGTGATTATTATTTGGTTCACTAATTAAAATTCACAGATACAAGGCCTATTATTTTAAAAAGTAAATAAAACTCCACATGACATGACTTGCAGATTTTACCATGAATTCTGCCCTGTGGTAGATGAAGACCCTTGAAGAATTCATCAGTATTATAGTTTGAAGTCAGAAACTGGAGGTGGACAAGATCAGATGCCAGGAAAGGTAAAGGTGTATACTGAAGCTGTGCCATATTTATGCAAAAGTGGAACTGGGTAGGACTGAGACAAGAGCATAGAGTCAGATTGAAAAAAGTGAGTCATCAGCTCAGAGGAGGTGTGACCAGGAAGATGGAGTTTAGTGGTGGAACATGTTTGTAAACTTGCGTCTACTTGCGTTTGTAGAAATGCCTTAAAGGGATGAGACTATGAGCCTGGTATCCAACAAACTTTATTTATGTAAGTGACATGAAAAAATCATACTGAAATTATTTATAAATCCTGTTCAGCTGCTTGGATTTTCATTGAGTTTCATCTCTGCTACTAAGTAGTTGTGAGAACTTGGACAAGAAGTAGTATTTATTTGTATTGCAGTTTTTCTTTGCCAAAACCATGAGACAGTTGGATTAGATGACTTGTATACATCTAACATTGTAGCAATCTATGAATTATTATTCACGCTGTTATTTGGTTTAACAAGTTCACTTTTTTGTAGGTAATGAAAAAATAAACTTCAAGTTTGTTATAGCACCTGTGTTAGTGGAGTGTGAATTTAATGAAGGTTTTTTTCCTTCCTGTATCTATTACTCAGTAGTTTGCAGAGACCAATGTTTTGTATTCAAAATGGGACAATGGCAAATGCAATCAAGAAAACAAAATATTTGTTAAGTAAACAATAAGGGACTCTGGGAGAATGTGACCTGAAAGTCCCAAAGGCTTCTATCACTGATGATCTGGTTATTATTTGATTTATGTTAGCCTGTAACTGCCCTTGTTTTGACCCGAGAGGATTGTGTGGAAAGTTTGTCTCTGAGATAAGCTGAAGCATTTCTCTGCAGATTGTCTGGAGCCTAAGTGTATGCAGCGTGCCCCGCTTTCCACTCCTTGATAAATAGGGAAAAGGCCCAGTTTCCTCCAGCTGGAAAGTTAAAGTCATTGCTAAATCTACCTCTACTCATACTGTGAGGAAAAGGACAATCTCTAGTAATATCACTGAACTGTGAGTATTTTGTTTTCTCTAAAATAAGAAAAATGTGTTTATGCTGTCTAAATTAAATATGTTAATTTTGTCTACAATTTACTTGAAACTATTATTAAATTGTATGATATTAATAAATTAAAGGGTATTTCTTGAGATATTTAGTTTCCACTAACATTAACTTAATTTTTTCAAGGTGAATAAGCTAATTGTTGTTACTACAGTAGTCAAACTGTAAAAAGCATTTTCCTTTTGAAAATAAGAAATTTAATTAAGTAAAGTAGATTATGCAATAATTTGGTTCTTTCTTAAAGAATGATAAAGTAACTTGGGACTGTAGTTGGACTTGACATTTGATAGAATACTGTAAATCACTTCACAATAATCTTTACTGTTATATTTTAAAAATGAAACTTATTTTTAAATCAAGATCTTATTGGTAAAATATATTTTATTTTTTTGAGCAATAGTTACATGTAAATTCAAACCAACTTCAAATATATTCTGATAAAGGTGTATTCAGGGAATTATAATTCTATTGAAAATTCTATGATGCAATAATTGCAAAAATTGTTCCAAATTATGGAAATAGACACAAAATATATTTATATGCCTCTGAAGTATATAAAATATTAATTTCATAGTCATGAATTTTCTAAATACTTAGTTTATTTTCTTTCTGTCTTAAACTGTGAAAGCTACTTGACATGATATTAAATACTTTTTTCATTTAAATCTGTATGTGGATTATATGATTCCATTTATATGAAATGTCTACAATATGCACATCCATAGGAACAGAAAGTTGCTTAGTGGTTGTCAGGAATTGGCGAGAGGAAGGAATGAGGTGTGATTCTTACAGGTATGGAATTTCATTTTGGGGTGATGAAAATGCTCTGGAATTATATAGTGGTAATAGCTGCACACTCTGAATATTCTAAAACCCACTGAACTGTATAGTGAATTTAAAAGAAGGAATATTATGTTCTGTAAATTACATCTCAATAAAACTGTATAATAAAACTATGAGAAGACTTCACAGTGTAAAATCCTCCCTGTACTCTAAAGTTAAAGGATAGATTCTTATGAAGGAATCAAGAAGCCTTAATTTGCATTATTATTCAAATATATTCTTTTCATTTTTCCTGGTTCCAGTAAGTTCAAAGAGTTTTGGCTCAAAGAAACACTACCATAAAAAAATCCTTTTAATAATTATGCATCATAAAGCACTATCACTCATTTTTTAGTAGAGGCTACTATGAAAACTAAAATGTTTTCCTTGTGAAGCAATCTACTTTTCAATTATGTCCATTTTAAGCAGTGAATTATTCATGATTCAAATGACATATATTGCAAGAGTAAAAATGTAAAAACTGTGAAATTCTTTAACATACAGATGTAGTTTTCAGAAATCAACATTTTTCCTGTTAAGGTTGTAGATATATGAAGATTTACTAAGGGCAATTTATGGTTAAAGCAGAGGATATGCAAATTCATTTATGCAACTAGGCAGCTTTTCAGTAACATGGCTTTCATGATCTGTGAAAAGCACTTTTTTTATAAAGTCATATTTGTTAAAGAAAAATATAGACTTTGCCCATGCCAAATTGATCCTCTTGATAAAATCTCCTCTCTGAACTGAGTTTTTTTCTCTTTAAGTAAATATTTACTGGGAAAGATAACCAAATGAATCATTCCAAACCCACTGTAACTTTTCTCTTTATTTTAATAGGATAGGAAGTTTTTGATTACATATCTCTCTCTATGTCATTAATAATTACTTAAGTGTTTTAAACTAATTTTATAAACACACTCTGAAAGATTTGTTTTACCATGAATACATATTATAATACTTCTATTAAACATTTAAAAGTGTGAAGAAAAATTTAATTAGTGAAAATTTTGTGTAGAAAATAATGTAACTATTACTATAGCATATAAAATAGGTAAATATTTCATAATTTAAAAGGCACATTTTACTCAGTGGCTTATTTATGTATATGTCCCATATATACCCTGGTATATAAGCATACCTCATTTCATGGCACTTTGTTGCACTTTGTAGATACTGAAATTTTTACAAATTGTGGCAACCCTGCATCGGGCAAGTCTGTTGGCACTATTTTTCCAACAGCATTTGCTCACTTTGTGTCTCTGTGTCACATTTTGGTAATTCTCATATTTCAAACTTTTTTATTATTATTATATTTGTTATTGTGATCTGTGATCATTGATCTTGTTTGTTTTTTGGGGGGGGATAATTGGGTTTTTATTTATTTATTTATCTTTAATGGAGGTACTGGAGATTGAACCCAGGACCTTGTGCATGCTGGGCATGCACTCTACCACTAAACTATACCCTCTCCCTGATAATTGATCTTTGATGTTACTATTGTAATTGTTTTGCAGCACCAGGAACCCATGCCCCTATAAAACAGTGAATTTGATCAATAAATGTATGTGTTCTGACTGACCCACTAAATGGCTGTTGCCCATCTCTCCTCTCCTTGGGCCTCCCTATTTCCTGGGACATAATTATATTGAAATTAGGCCAATGAATAACCCAACAATGCTTATAAGTGTTCAAGTGAGAGGAAGAATCTCATGTCTCTCACTTTAAGTCAGAAACTATATGTGATTAAGCTTAATGAGGAAGACATGTCAAAAGCTGAGTCAGGTCAAAAGCCAGGCCTCTGTGCCAAACAGTTTGCCAGGCTGTGAATGCAAAGGAAAAGTTCTTGAAGGAAATTAAAAGTGCTTCTCCGGTGAACACACGAATGATAAGAAAGTAGAACAGCCTTATTACTCATAGGGAGGAAGTTTTAATGGTCTGTACAGAACAGCAAACCAGCTACAACATTCCCTTAAGCCAAAACCTAATCCAGAGCAAGGCCCTAACTCCCTTCAATTCTATGAAGGCTAAGATTGATGAGGAAACTGCAGAAGAAAAGTGTGAAGCTCACAGAGGTGGGTTCACGAGGTTTCAGGAAACAAGCCATCTTCATAATGTAAAAGTGCAAGGTGAAGCGGCAGGTGCTGATGAAGGAGCTACAGCAAGTTACACAGACGATCCAGCTAAGAGCATTAATGAAGGCAGCTCCACTAAACAACAGATTTTCAACGTAGATGAAACAACCTTACATTCGAAGAAAATACCATCTAGGACTTTCACAGCTAGAGAGAATGCCTGGCTTCAAAGCTTCAAGGGAAGCCTGACTCTTGTTAGGAGCTAATGCAGCTGGTGACTTGAGTTGAAGCCAATGCTCCTTTACCATTCTGGATACCATTCTGAAAATCCTAGGGTCCTTAATAATTATGCTAAATCTACTCTGCTGTGTTCTATAAATGGAAAAACAAAGCCTGGATGACAGCACATCTGTTTATAACATGTTACTGAATATTTTAAGTTCATTGTTGAAACTTACTGCTCAGGGAAAAAAAATTCTTTTCAAAATTTACTGCTCATTGACAATGCATCTGGTCACCCAAGAGCTCTAATGGAGATAGACAAGATTAATTTCGTCTTTATGCTGCTAACACAACATCCATTCTGAAACTTACGGCTTTTGACTTTTAAGTCTTATTATTTAAGAAATGTATTTTATAAGGCTATAGCTGCCACAGATAGTGATTCTTTTGATGGGTCTGGGCAAAGCAAATTGAAAATCTTCTGGGAAGAATTCACCATTCTAGATGCCATTAAGAACATTCATGATTCACAGGAAGAGGTCAAAATATCAACATTTACAGGAGTTTGGAAGAAGTTGATTCCAACCCTCATGGATGACTTTGAGGGGTTCAAGACTTCAGTGGAGGAAGTAAGTGCAGTTGTGGTGGACACAGCAAGAGAACTAGAATTTGAAGTCAAACATGAAGATGTGACTGAATTGCTACAATCTCATGATAAAACTTGAACAGATGAGGAGTGGCATTTTATAGATGAGCAAAGAAAGTGGCTTCATGAGATGGAATCTACCCCTGGTGAAGATGCTGTGAAGGTTGAAATAATAACAGAGGACTTAGAATATTACATAAACTAAGTTTGTAAAGCACTGGCAGGGTTTGAGAGGATTGATTTCCAATTTTGAAAGAAATTCTACTGTGGGTGAAATGCTCTCAAATAGCAGTGCTACAGAGAACTCGTTCATGACAGGAAGAGTTAAATTGATACAGCAAACTTCATAATTACCTTATTTTAAGAAATTGTCCCAGCCATGCCAACCTTCAGCAACCACCACTCTGATCATCAGCAGCTAACAACACTGAGGCAAGACCCTCCACCAGCAAGAAGATTATGACTCTCTAAAGCCTCAGATGATGGTTAGCATTTTTTTTTAGCAATAAAGTATTTTTTAATAAGGTGTGCATTTTTTTAGGCATAATGCTATTGCACACTTAAGAGACTACAGTATAGTTTAACCATAACTTTTATATGCACTGGGAAATAAAAAAAAATCATGTGACTTGCTTTATTGTGATATTTGCTTTATTTTGATGATTTGGAACCAAAACATGCAAGATCTCTGAGGTACACCTGTAGTTCATAGACTGAAAAAAATTTTCTGCTTTAGACAATATTTGGGGGCATTTATTTTTCAGTATTGGAAAGATTTGGTTTGAGAACATTGTTATTTATGATATGAACCCTGACAGCAGCATTGTTTTAAGATACTTCTGTGTTTATTTGCCAGGATATTACCAGTTTTGTTTTAATGCGTTACCTCTGGTTTATTCTGTATTATTTCTTAAATGAAATCTCTCTCAGCAAAAGTCTATGACAAAGCAGTACCAAATACTTTAAAAATTTCAGTGGTTTTCAGATGTTTAATATTAAATGAAGCCTAATGATAAAAGCAGCGATTTTAAAAGAAGGTGGAGTAACAACTTCAAGTTTGCACATGCATTTGGAATTTTCTGAAATCTATTTGAGACTCAAAAGAGAAGTGTGGAAAGGTCTTAACACTGTTGCTAAAAAGTATCACACAGGTTAAACTGATAGCATTCAGAATTCTTTTTGTATGGAGGGCCAATTATCCTATTGTGATGTAGGGAAAACAGAAGTGGGTCCTGGCTGGGCCTATTGATTTTAGTTCTTACTTTTCAAGGAAAAAGTCATATTGAAATTGCACTTATTTGGGGGCACCACCTTTGCTTCATCTGTTCCATCCAATGCTTCTTTTGCGTGACTGCTGCTGTGCTGTCAGAGAGTGGAAGATTCAAGTGCTTTTAAAGGAGCTTGGAGTCTATTAAATAATAAAGGAGAAATTTCGGCAATATTACTATTTGCATCACCTTCAGGGATATAGAAACCTTAGCCATGAACCCATCACACGCGAAATAAATCTAAGTAAAAGATTTTTCAATATAATCTCAGAAGCTATCTCAGAAGTTTGTCATGCATATCTTTTGGCATGATTTAAAACCCATTTTCTTCTTTTTTGGTTCTTTTAAATGGTGAAAACAGTTTTTATGTTCTAATAGAGAGAATAAAGCTATAAAATATGAAGGATTCTAGAGTGACCATTATTTTCTTTTAATAACTTCCAATTTCTTTAACTTTGATTTCCTGTTTAAGTCTATTCAAAGGTTCATTATTTTTGGAGTTCCTTCCTGGGAAGTAGCAAAAATAGCTTTTCCCATAAGGTATAGTCTTAGATTTTGAATAAGTTTTCCTCATAACAGCTTATCATTTTGGGGCTTTATTTTTAAAAACAAAACACTTTTCAGTAATCAAACAACTGTTTTCATTAGTCAAGTAGAACCATGTTTTAATGTTTAGCATATCACAGTGCTATAAAAAATTAATATTTACAAAGAACTTAAAAGATTTAAAAAAGTGCTACGAAAGCCATTCTTTTCCTACCCTTTAATTTTCTTTATGAAAAAGTACTTTTTCTTCCTAATTCATCTAAATTTAGAACACTGAGATCTTGAAACTATTAGAATAATAATTGTAGACTCTGTTTAAGTCAAGAACTGTGCTGGATTTTAAATATGTAATTAAACTCTCCCAACAACTTTGCTAGTTGTGTTTTATTGTTTCTCTTCTACAAATGAGGAAACTGAGGTTCAGGGAGGTGTAATAAATGACCCATAAATAAGTGGTGAAAACAATATATGAAGTCTAACTCCAAAGCTTGGTACCCTTTCAAGAGCTACAATGATTATTACAAAGATTTAGATTATTTATAAAGAGCTGATCAATAAGAAATTGTTACAATTAAATAATTTGGTATGTAGAGATACGAAAAATCAGTATTCTTCCAGTTAAAGTGTAAATATAAATGTCTCATGTACAAAGTCTACTAAATTCTTTATTTTTCAAAAACAGTACTGTAATTTTACAAAATCATATGGATTTGATAATCACACTTTCCAATAGTCTACAAAATTTTTGTTCCCTTCAGGTTCTATTTTAGCATTCACTAATGAAGACGTGAAAATTGGACAAAAGAATGGCCAGTACTTATGTCACTGCATCTGATGGGTATTGTCTTGTTGAACCAGTGCAGTACTATGGTATGTCACAAAAAATGACAGTAAAATAGTTAATAAAACTTTTTTTGGTGGGAATTATGGTTAATCACAGTTTTCTGTTTTTGTTTTTTGTTTTTTGTTTTTTTAAGAAATTAACAAATTAACCAGTGACTTTATTCCTGACTGGAGAATATAATTAATTTCAAAAATCAGAAATACTAAGATTTTGTAAGCCAGAATCAAATGTAAAGAAGAAAAATTGTATTCAATTTTTAAAAGTAGAATTAACATGCAAATTAGAAGTTATTTTTAGGGATTAGCTGAAGCTAGTTCACATGCAATTTGGAAAATGTAGTTCAGAGTAGCTATTCAAAGTACTTGAAATTTTAATCTTAATATAAGACTTTTATCAAAGGGAAAGAAATAGAAAACAGAATTTAGGAGACAATAGGGATTTTCTCCAAAAAGACTAAGATTGTAATTACAATATGAATTTCGTTTTAAATGCAGTTTTCGTTTACAGCTTGAACTCTGATTTCCATACCAATGGAACATTAGCCAGTATTCTGCAGTCTTGATACTCAGCCAAGAAGGGCCCCCTTCTATAAAAAAAAGTTACATTATTTTTCCCAATAACATTTTTCTTGTATCAGGCTATTATGTTATTTATTCAACATTTTGCGTTGGATTGGCTGCTATAAAATTGTAAATGATTTATGTGAATTAATAGGAATTATACTGTTTACCAGTCTTGGAATTTTGGGAATAAAAATAAATCAGAACGCCTTGTGATTCAGCACCAGGAAAATTACAAAATTACTAGATATAGACATAGAGACATTAAGTATTCCTGGGTCTTTTTGGACCCAGTTTTCTGGATTTAGATTCAGTAACTCTCCTGAAAACAGAAAGTAAGTTGGTGTTTGGGAGCTTCTGATAATAATAATAAAGATATCCATTAAGTATCATTTTGTATTATATACTTTTGCATGTCATACTTATTTCATCCTTACAGTCACCCTGTGAGGTAAGTGAATTTATCTCCAGATATTGCTAGTTAGAATTGATAGACAACAAAACAAAACAAAAAGAAACTAGTAATTTAAATAAGGTCTACAAATGGTTAAAGTATATTAAATGAGGAGTTCAAACAAAAAATTTTTTTGCTGGAAATAACCAGATAACTGGTATTGTATTTTAGTTTGATTTTTTTTTTTTGGGGGGGGGCAAGGGTGAGGGTTGGATAAATTATTAATTCATTTCTTTACGGATCTGACTGCACTGAAAACAACTGTATCCATGACAAGGAAAATGCAGATGATAGGGAAAAGCTTTCATTCCAAACTCTGGGAAATACTCATTTCTACTTAAGGAGATAGACTGGGTTGGTATATAAGCCATGAGCAACCCTTTCTCCCAGCTCCTGAGCAACCTCTGCATAATTCTGGGATGGCCGCACTTATCATGCATTGCAATTCAGTTTACTGTCTGCCTCTCAAGCTGAAGAGCAAGTCCCTGGGATATAGTGGACATGTTAAACTAATTGTGTTTCTTGAATATAAAACTCTTTGAAATTTGAAAATGATTATGAATTTTGACTATCACCTTTTTTTTTATGTTAAAATACTAGATATATTGCCAGAACAAATCAATTATCAGCTACATGACACTGATTTTCAAGAACCTCCTTATGGCCAGTGTTCTACTGTCCAGTTTCCTCCAGCTCTACAGTCTCAATCTTTACAAAGTCATTTCAACACTTATCGCTTGGATCCACAGTTCAATGGTGGAGAGTATGGACTTGTTTCCTGTGAATTAAATAAATCCACTTATGTGGTTGCCCATGATGCTGAAGATGGTTACCTTGGAATAAAAAGGTCCAGAATATCTCATTCTTCTATTCGAATTAAGGGACAGGAAGAACTCTGTGTAGTTTGTGGTGATAAAGCGTCAGGATATCATTATAATGCCCTTACTTGTGAAGGTTGCAAAGGTAAGGATAAAGTTAAAACAAAACTTAATCTTAGTGTTCACTGAAGAGTGATGAAATTTTAAGCATGTAAGAATATTCTTACTTTTTAAAATGTGAAAAATAAAACCAAGGAGAGTCCTTGATGTTTTTAAAGGTGATCAGTCTGTGGGATCAAAGACATGAACATGGAATGTAATAAAGTTTTGACTCGGTTTTCTTTTCAATTTCAAAGACTTTTACATTTAAATATAAATTTCAAAACATTTATGTAGCAAAAAGTTTCCATGTTCCTAGATGAATCTGATGTTGGAATGGAATATGTCTGTTAAAACGATGTCAGTGTTAACAATTACATCTTCTCATGTGGCTGATAATTTATGGATTAGGAAGAAATTTGAATTAAATGACTTCTAAGATGCTATCTTTTTGGAATGCTCTTTTGAAAACAATTGAAGAAATCTTCAAGTGAAGACCATCATTGACAATGGCATTTTCAAAGAGCGAAATAATCCTTGATGATGTTTTGAGGTTTTGAAATACTTCTTATTTTAATTCACAAATGCAGTATTGGGGGCAGAACCTGGAAATGATTAGACCAATACAGCACTAGGTAAACATGTCTGTTAGAAGTTCAGGGTGAAGTTTTATTGTCAGAATCTCACAACTCATTCCTGTCAAAGAATAGCCAGCTGAAGATCAAGGGGACTAAAGGTAAAAGCTTTAGGAATGGAATAGCTGGGCCAGTATTTGCTTAGTCATAAAAATGCAGGGCCTTGCTGTTCAAACTAAGCTGAAAAATGAGGCATAGTTCTGGAAACATAAACTGAGCTTTCTACTCCTTTTTTTGAGTCAGAGTAATGAAACTCTCGCTCTCAAGTGTGTCTATGGATAAAGACTATTGCAAGGTTCTGAGAGGGTTCTAGTTCACTAATCAACTTCTCTGCTTGGAATGGAATAAGATGAAGATAGCAGCGATTATCGCACAGGAATGGGAAATGACAGAGGTAATGGGAAGAGGCTGCTATGCGTGGATTTAGGAAAATGTAGACACTCCACCTCCTCTCCCTAACACACATACACACACACACACTCATGGCCCATTCAACATCTTGGACCAAATAAATTAGCAATATTTTCTCATCTGGGGAAATGCTAAAAAGGGAGAAGGACAAAGGAGTTAAGTTTGGATGAATATCTCTTCCTTTACGAGTTGAGGTGGAAATGTGAGAAGAGAAACAGAAAGGCTTTCCTTATAGTTTTATTTTACATTAGCACATATTCTTTCTGGGGAACCTTGAGAGATGTGTCACAGAATCTTGATATTCTGTAAAACATAGTTTTAAAAATCTTCTGGATGATATATTATAACCATAGTAAAATAGAGTTATTTTAATGTGTTGGGGTTATTTAGTTTAATCTTCAGATAAATTATGGACAGGAACAACCTTGGAATAAAATATATCAAACAGGAGAGGATTAAAACAATTATCCAGATAAATGTATATTAAACCAAACTTTCTTATTGGGGGAAAAATATTTTACTGAAATAACTTTAACTAACTTTATTACTTTACTATGGAGCTATATATTAATAAAAATAAGTAACTAAAAATACCTACTTAGTAAAGTTTTAAAAAATCTTTTTGTTATTAGGGTTTTTCCGACGTAGCATCACCAAAAATGCAGTATATAATTGCAAGAATGGTGGTCACTGTGAAATGGACATGTACATGCGTAGAAAATGTCAAGAGTGTAGACTAAAAAAGTGTAAGGCAGTAGGAATGTTGGAAGAATGTAAGTGTTATTGTTTTTTTTGTTTGTTTTTTTGAGAGGGATTTTAGTTTTTCTTACCTTGCTGGGAACTTAATACATTCTTCAAGTTATTTTGAATATATTTGAACGTAACATATTTGTCTGAATTTAAGCTATTTCTCTAGCAACTGCTAAGTTAGGATAGCCAGTTGCCAATCTAGGTAATTATTTCAGTAAACTCTGTTTTATACTATATTGCTCTAACTTTGGTAATAATCATATTTTCTTCTTAATTGGAAATCATTGTATTTTCATGTTATTCAACCTAAAGTTATATAATTCACCTAGAAAAAGCAGAATTATAAATTAGGAGTTTCCCTTCAATGTACCAATCAACATTCTGTTGCTTCCAAGATATAATTAATGTGGAAATTTCACTAATATAAAAAGGTCTAAATTTATAATTTGGAGATGCAAAATTAATATTAATTTATGTCCAGGACGACTATGTAATTTTAAGTAGACAGGTAGTTGTGTTAGGAAAAGGAGAGAGTAATGTAGTCAATTTAATTGCTGTTGTACATGCTCACCAAAAAAGAAAGGTTCTTTGTGAAAAGACAAGTTTATGATATTTGTGTACAAGACAATTTTCATCAAATCCCGTAATTTGCTATACCTAAAACATTTTGTATGAATTTTCTAATGTTACAGGTTTGCTTACAGAAATCCAATGCAAATCAAAGAGGCTTCGAAAGAACTTTAAACAGAAGAATAACAGTTTTTGCTCTAACATCAAAGTGAAAGAGGAAGGGGTAAACAACAAACTTGTGTCATCCACCACTAGATCTGGAAAAGTGAAATTTCCTGTTTTGTTAATGATGCTGTCTTATTTAATAAGTATACACTATAGTTTTGCCCCTATATTTTCCTACAGATTCAGGAGAGCGTGGAACTAACACAAGAGGAAAATCAGCTCATTAATAACATTGTGGCTGCTCATCAAAAATACAAAGTTCCTTTAGAAGAAACACAAAGCTTTGTATGTGTTCATTACTGGCAAGAAGTAATTTGTAATTATGTTAGAAAATAACAGCATAAATATAAGTTTAAAATTTAAACAGCTATTGGAAAGAAAAAAATTGTTAATCTTATTTCTTTCTGGTGGTTAGCTGCAGGAATATGCAAATCCTGAACTGAGCTTTTTGCAACTCTCCAAGACAGTTATCCTACAAATAAAAATGTTCATGGATTTTACCAAGGGACTTCCAGGTAATCACCTTACCTCTGGAAAAAAAAATTAATTTAATACTTAATTTTTTTAAAGTTCCTTGTTTTAAAGGAAGGAGATGTTTTAAGGAAACAAAACCTATTTTTCCACCAAAACTGCTTCTAAATTCAAAACCATGTTTTACTTTATTTGCTTTAATCAATCAGGTAGGTGAAAATAGAAATATTTAAAAATATACAGGTGACTTCGAAGACTTAGAGTTAAGACAAACTATGATTGGTTGTATGTTTTATCTTATTTTTATCTTTGGAAATACATTATTTTTGGTTTTTAGATAAAACATGAAACAGATAAAATTCCCTGTACAATACAAAAAAAATCAACCCACTGTTGGCCAAAACTTAGCTATCTATTTACATGTACAGATAACTCTCTGTAAAAATAAATTCTTCAAGGTTAAACCAACTATGTTTAATTTGTTCTTACCACAGGAAAGTATTAATATCCAGTTCTGATGAAAGTACCCCAAAATATTACTGTGTGGAATCAAGAATTTTATTCAGATTTGAAGTTACATATCATGATTATTCTAAGGGAACAGTTAGGATTCATATCATAATTAAATAAATAATATAAAAATGTTAAATCTTATATCTGAAAATTATCTTTTCATTATCTATTTCAAACAATTATGTGATCTTTTCTTAAAGGGTTTGAAAATTTGACCAGTGAGGATCAGACTGCATTACGGAAGGGATCAAAAACTGAAGTGATGTTCCTTCATGCGGCCCAAATTTACAGTCAGAAAGAATGTCTTTCACCAGCTTCTGAAAGTAAAAAAGGCCAATTAATTGAATTTTAATGTTAATAGTCACTATCAAATTTAGAAACAAATTATGTAACTGAGATATTTTTTCTTATTATGTTTTTATTTTACTACTCAGTATAGGAATAAGTACTTCATAATAGCTGTTTATTGTTTTCCAGTTCATTGGTCTAGCTTTTGCTTTTCTTTTAAAGAAAGCCATTCTTTTTATATAGCAAAGTGGCAGGCACATTTTTGGAGAGTCTTCTATATAATTTTTATATAAAATAAGAACTTTTAATCTAGATCCACGCTTCAGTAATAAAAATTATAAAGCTACCATTTGTTGGGAACTTCTCCTGTCTAACAGAGATTAGAGAGATTGAATTTACTATCTGTATTTAAAAAATCAGACTTTATATTTTTCCCTTAACTAGGTACTATGAAAATATCAAATCACTCAGCTCGTTCACTGAATTGTCACAAACAGAGTGGTGATAGAAGTGTTATTTATTCTATGGAAACATTTTGCAGTGAAGACTGTCCTTCTACTATGCTGACTGGTAATATTACATATAATACAAAATATTTTATTGGATGGAAAAAAATTGGTCAAATATGTTTCATTTTCTTTTACTGCTTTGAGAAAATAGGATAATAGTAATATGTTTGATTTTGCACTATGTTCTGATGAAAATACATTTCATATTTCTTTTTAGGGATTGTTGAAGAATTTATTACCACACTGTTTTACTTCTACAGAAGAATGAGTGAGCTTAATATTACTAATACTGAATATGCTCTGCTTGCAGCAACAGTTGTGTTTTTTTCAGGTAAAAAAACATTTAGCAGTAAAAATTTGGATTAAGTTTGGCGATGAAAGCATGAAATTTATAGTTATATTATTCATTGATTCCAAATGTGTGAATTTTCATAAAAACTGCCTTCAGCTTACAAACATGTTGTAATTCCTTGCATCTTAAAAAAAAAAAGCCTCTTGACCTCAAATCCCCTTTCAGCTGTTCTCCCATTTCTCTGTTCTATATTACAGGAAAAAAAAAGTTTTTTTAGAGTTGTCTATATTCCTGCCTCCATTTCTTTCCTCTCATTCACTCCTGAACCCAATACAGTAAGATTTTGTCCCCTCCCTTCCCCCTCCACCATAACTTGCCAAGAGCTTCAGTAATTTGAAATTGCTGATTCCAGTAGTCAGTTCTTAGTCTTCATCTCACTTGATCCATCAGCTACATTTGACAGAGCAGATCACACCCTCTTTCTTAGAACACTTACCTAGGCTTCAGTTGATCACTCCCTCCTTTTTGACTTGATTTTTTTTCCCACTTGATTTCCAGGACATTACACTATCTTGGTTTCTCTCCTTAGTAGCTGCTCTTTCTGTCTCCTTTGTTAATTCCTCATCTTCCACACTGATAAATATTAGAGTGTCCCAGGGCTCAGTTATCTTTTCTTCTGTACTCATTTCCTTTGAAATTTCATCCTATCTCATGGCTTTAAATGCCATCTATACGCCGACAACTCCCAAATTATATACCAACCTGGACTGCTCCCCTAAACTCCATTAAATGGGCTACTCAAGATTTCAGCTTCGATGTTTAGCAGGCATAAAGAATTTAACATATCTGAATGTGAACTCCTGATCTCCTCCCCCCTCAATTCTCCTATATTCTTCTTTCATCTCTACTAAATTGTACCCCATCCCCCAAATTGCATAAGCCAAAATTCTTGAAGTCATCCTTCACTTCTTTCTTTCTTATACCCATATCAAATATGCAACAAATTTTGTTGGCTCCAGCCTCAAAATATATCCAGAATTCAACCACTTCTTACTGTCTCTGTCCCTGCCACCCTAATAATACTGCTATCCTAACTCACTTTCCTGTTTTTGCCCTTGCCTTCCTAGGATCTATTCTCTATACAGTAGACAGAGTGACTCTTTGACAAGATGAGCCAGATCATGTCATTCCTCTGCTCAGAACCCTTTAATGGCTTCCTGTTTTACACAGTTTAAAGCCAAAGTTCTTTCCATCATTGCCCACTACTATTTCTTTTGCTTCAACTCCACAGTCACATTGTTTTTGATGCATATGTTCCCTTAAAATTTCAAGCAGCCTCCTGCCATAGGTTCTACTATATATGACAAATCTTCTGCTTGGAAAACTCTTTCCTAGGTAGCTTTATGACTCCATCTTTCACCATCTTGGATCTCTGCTAAATGTCATCTTAACTCTGATTACCTTTATAAATATAGCTATAGCCCCTCTACCCTAATTCTCATCCTCTCCTCTGTTTATTTTTCTCTATAAAATTTATCGTTGTCATATATTTTTATTTAAAAAATGTATATATGTCTTTTTCCTCCCTTATTTCTCCCAGACCCAAAATATGAGCTCAATGAGGGCAGAAAATTTAGTCTGTTATGTTCATTGTGTATCTCCAGCTCAATGACTGGATGAATGGGTGCTGTCTAATCATTAAGAAATTCTCTTTCATAGAGTATTATAAGGATTAAATAAGATTTTGCATAGAAGCAAGTTATCTAGCATAAAATCTGGCATATATCAAGGGTTCAGTAAATATTTGGTATTTTTATTATTTAAAATCTGTATTGTTTTAATTTATCTTCTACCATTTTCCAGTATTCATTAAGATATATATATATAATGATGTTTTTCAGATCGTCCATGCCTTAAAAATAAGCAACATGTGGAAAATTTACAAGAACCAGTTTTACAAATCTTGTACAAATATTCAAAAATTTATCATCCAGAAGACCTACAGCATTTTGCTCGTCTCATAGGGAGGCTCACTGAACTGAGAACACTGAATCACAACCACTCAGAAATACTTAGCATTTGGAAAACAAAGGACCCCAGATTGGCTAGTTTACTTTCTGAGAAATGGAATTTGTATTCACATTGCTGAACTTTTAGAATGTTTAGTTTGTCTTAAACTTCCTAAATCTAGATTGTTTATTCTATCATCATAGGAGGACTGATTTGAAAAATAGGACCAGAACTGCTGTATTACCCATATATTGCCATAAAGTGGACATCATCAAGGGCTCAATTAAATTTTATGGAATATAGGACCACTACTAGATGGATATCTAGGATTCTTTTCAAGATTTGTCCCAAAGAAGCAATTGTTATTGTTAGTGCATGGTTGCTTCAGAAGAGAGTAATACTAAATGGAGTTCTTACCTGAAGAAACTTTTTTTTTTTATTTAGTAGAAGATTGTGTGAAAATATATAGATTATGTGTAGACATGAAAGAGGCTATCTAGTGGTAACAATTATAATCAGAATAAAGGCAGTTGGTGAACCCCATTACTTAAGGACAGATCATTGGATAAGAACTAACATTTAAAACCTATTCCTATTATAGCATTTTATGAATTATTGAAGAGGAACAAATCTTTGTTAAACCCTCAACTTATAAAAGATCTTAATTAAACATATCAATTACTATCCCCAGGGGTTATCTTGTGCATTTATTCTTGGTATCATCTCTTGAAGGGAGTATTTTATCTTTTTTAGGGTATCTAGACTTAGTTTCCTTAAAATGTAAAATGAAAGAGTTAACGCTGGATCATCCTTTCCAGCTCAAAAATTTTGTAATTTTGGCAGAAACTATTATGTCTGATAGGTTAAACTGATACAAAACAAAATGAGTTATTTAAAAATATTACCAAAGTCCTTTGGAAAAGCATCAGCTAAAATACATGAAGAAAGTTAGAAAATAAAATCGATATATCAAGAACAGAACTCACTATCTTATTGCTCAAACCTAAGTACTTAGCACCACAGTATTTATTCTATTCTAGTAATGCAAGTTTGAAACCCAGTAATCTTAGATTTCTCTCTTTTGCTGCTCACTTTAAAAAGCCATCAAATCCTATTAATTTTATTTTCTAAATAGCTTTTATATTTGACACCCTTGCTTCATCTTCACGGCTGCTGTCTAGCTCAGGTTCTCATGCATTATTCAGGCTATTTAAACTGTCTCCCTAACTCCTGTCTCATAAACCTAAACTGTTTTTCATTCTACAAATTTTCTTCTGAACTTGATCATGCCTCCCTTTCAACTCAAAATTCGTCAAGATCCCCATCCATAAAGACTAAAATCCAAAAGCTTTTGCAAGGCTTCGTATCTGTTCTGTCTCCAGCCGCATCTCTTGCCATTTTCCCACTGTGTCCTCACACGCATACACCACGCTTCTTGGACTCACTCACTTTTTAAGACATTAAATTAAAAAATTTAAAATTGAAGTATAGTTGATTGTTAATATTGTGTTAGTTCTGGACTCACACACTCTAGTACTTCTCTCTCTCACAACTCTAGTGCCTTTGCCTACCGTCCCTCAGCCAGGAATATCCCTTCCTCCATTCACTATCCAGTCAGCGCTCTGTTGACCCTTCTGTTCTCTGAGGAAGCAGTAACAGACGGGCACCACATCCGTGCAGCCCTCTCCTGACTCCCAAGTCACTGTAAATGCTGCTTTCCCTGTGTCCCAACGAGTCTTAAAAATTACGATCGTTAAATTATTACAGGTGTCTGTAATAGTTTGCTCTTCTGTTTTCTTCCTAAGACTGTGAGCTCTTGGAGGACAGAAATAGATTTTTCACTCTCAACTCCAACAGCACCTGATAGTTCTCCTTTCATCCTCTAACAATAGTACAGGTTAAAAGAATGTGAACTCTTAAGTAGAAACAGAATGCGGACGAGAATTGTTACGAACGTAAAGGCAAATCTCGCGAGACGTAGGGCTTGGGCGCCCAGCCAACCAAGGCGGATGACCGTTATTTAGCCGTTAAACCGCCACCGGCGCCGCCCCTCCCTCTCGGCCGCAGAGGTGGTGCGATTTCCCGCCTTTTCTGAGGTTCGGAGGCAGAAGCCCGCGGTTCTTTCCGCTGTCCTAAGAGACGGCAGGTGGCAATTCGCGTGGGCACCGAGTCTGCGGTTTCCCGCTAGGTTTTTAAAGGTAAGGGCAGGTGTGTCGAGTTCCTTCCCTGAGGACGGAACCAGAGCGGGGCGAGGTTTTGATACCGCTGCTCCCTCACAACGGCAGCCCGGCATCTTCTCGGTAGTCCTGTGAGAACCTAAGATAGTTCTTCCCGGCGAGGAGGTGCAGTTTGACGGGGCTGGAGGAGGTAGAGGGCTTTCTTTTCAGTCTGTTGCAGTGGAGATGCCTAGTTCGAGTTTCTCGATTATATCCGTCGCCAGCGTGGCCTTTGGGGGTCGGGGTGGGGGTGGGGGTGGGGATGGTGGGACAAATTGGGGATGTCTCTACTTTGATCACCTCGGCAGTAAGCGCGCTGTAGGCTAACGTGGTGGCGAAGGTTTCGTCCATTTCTTTATATCCCCATTTATTATACAAACGTCACCTTTTAAGATAAAGAATCAGTAGGATTAACGAAACAACGTAAAACGCTTTCTCCTCCCTCTGGAGCAATAGATAATTACGACTGGAAGAGAGAAAATGGACAAGCAAAAGCCCTTTACATTGTTTGTGCCACCAAGATTAAGTAGCAGTCAAGTATCTGCAGTGAAACCTCAGACCTTGGGAGGAGATTCTAATTTCTTCAAGGTAAATTTGCATATGAGTCTTGATTTGCCTATTCTTAACTTTAGGTAAATGAGGCAAAGTAAACTTTCTTCCTGGTTATATTTTATATATACAATATTTTTTTTTCATTAAATACAGTCTGATTTCCCAGGAATTTTGTATAGCGTTGCTGTGAATGATTAATGAGCGTACGTAGTGTGTTTAAGCATCATTCGTTTAAAGATATAATCACTGCTGTTTTAGAACTCTGCATACATACTGGGACCTGATTATTTTAATCCTCCCTCTTTCTTTAAATGATTTGAAGCAACTTATAAGCATATAAAATGAAATAGTAAAATACAAATTAGAAGAATATTAGGATCAAGGAAAATTAAGAAAATTTGGACAAATATGTTGACATACTGGTAAAAATTAGTGTGACTGAGCTTAAAATTTGAGCTTCCTGGATAAAAAGGGAAATTCATTTAAATAGTAGATTTTTATTGGAAGGGAGGAATTATACCAAGTTTCTCAGGTGAAATAGGCCCTTTTCTAGTAATTTATTTAAATTTCTCATTTGAAACTTTATGTTGGAGACGGGATGAAGCAATGAATATTTTAATTTTATATGCTGTAAAAAAATTCTTATGTCTCTGTAGCAAAGAGTATAACGTTAAAATGCTATTCAGTGAAGATAATCCTCAGTTCTAGCAAGGGAAAGATCACAATGAAATTGAAGAAAACTAAAATTCTATGCTACTGATTAAAATTACTAATATTATTCCTGAGTATATACAAGGCATGTATCATCTAATTTTTATTTAGTTTTATCTTACAAGTGAAAATTAGAAATTTTTGCTTTATTTACATAACAAAAGCATTTGATATTTTTAACACAATATATACATTAAAGGATTTATAATTATAGTCCCTTCTTTAAGCAGATGTATATTATAAATGTAATCACATATTACACTGGTAGTTATTAGAGTGGTATGGGATAGTATGCTTAAGAACTTCTTTGTGTTTCTAGGGTTTCAACAAATGTGTTGAAGATGATTTTGGTTTTCCATTTGCAATGACTAATCTCTCCAAAACTGGGGAAAACATTGATTCAGGTAGGAGACTAGAAAAGTTTGTATCACCATACATAGAAGCATTTTTAAAATATACATTGCTAGATATTGAAAATATAACAGGTATTATATTGATAGCCTTAACATTAAAGCAAGATATAATACTTAATATGAAAAATAAGATGTTGGCAAATTTAATCCCAGTTGTCTTTTATCTTGCAGATCCTGCTTTACAAAAAGTTAACTTTTTGCCCATGCTTGAACAGGTCAGTTAAGTATAGTGTACACAGATGGAATCTGTTTAGATATTGCATTGCTTGCTTGAAAAAGAAAAAGAAGTCTTTAGTTGTTGAATTACTAGTCTTCAGTATTTAATTGCTACTATTTGGAAACTCTTACCAGAAATATTTTCTTATAGGAAAAATTTATTCATTTTTTTAGGTTGATAATTCTGACAGTTGTCACTACCAGGAAGGACTCAAAGACTCTGATTTTGAGGTCAGAAGATTTCCCACACATACTAAGTTTCATGTAATTAGAGTATCATTTATTATTATTTGTATCTATCTTTCTTTTAAAGTTTCAAAAGTATTAATATTTGGTTAATGTTTTAAATTATATTCTTTAAAACCTTTTTTTCCCTTTGTTTTTATTTTGAAGTTGCTGAAATACTAGGCCTCTGTATTTTCCTGGGTTATAAAGCATTCATTCTTAAGGGGCAATTTAATTTTAAATCATAAAAATCAAGGTAACAAAAGGGGAGATGAATACAATATGTGAAAAGGCTGAGAGTTAAGCCAGTATTTTATGGACAATTCTTGAATTAATAAGTATGATTGTCCGATTTACTGTCTAAGGAACTTGTAGGATATGTTGTACTTTTGATTTTAGTTATAAAAATCATTCTTATGGCACATAGGTATCTTTAAAGTAAAGAGACATTCTATGGCCTGATAAAGTGCTTTATTACTGTTTGTTGCTGGGATTATGGTATCACAAATTTAGAAATTTGGAACTTATATATATTTTAATAACAAAGAGCTATCAGCAAGCAGACAATAGCGTGATTAAAAAAACCCAAAAACCTTTGGCGTTTACCTTATAATGTGCAAATGGATAATGCAGGATAATATCCAAATAAAATCCAAATAAAACCTCAGGCTGAATGAAAGTTAGACCTTGTGTTCACTAGTATTTTTCATGTTATTGTATTTTAAACTTCATATCCTTTGGTTAATCCTTAAGCTATTTGTATAACCCAAATGTTTCAAGACCATTGCTAAAATTTATAGATTTCATATAGAGTGATTTATTTAGCTTTTAACCAGCTGGTTTCTCTCATTGACTTAAATATTTCTGACTTCTGGCTTAAGTACATTTGGAAGTTATTTGATATTATTCAGCGAGGAATAGCTTAGTCAAATGACCAGTAATCTTAATGAAGTAGCTAATATTGCCTTAGTAGTTAAAAAAGTTAATGTAGCTTTCAGTATGCTATTAGGGCATAAACTGAAGAGAAATTTGGTCTCAACTGTTAAGACACTCATGTATATTTTCAATAGGCAGCTGTAGTTTGGTTATACTAAAATTTTGAATAGTTAACAATCTTTGAAAAACTATTTTATAATAGAATTCAGAGCCAATGAGCAGACTGTATTCAAAATTGTATAAGGAAGCTGAAAAGATCAAGAAGTGGAAAGTGAGTGTAGAATCTGAGCTGAAGCAGAAAGAAAGTAAGTTGCAGGAAAACAGAAAGATAATTGAAGCACAGCGGAAAGCCATTCAAGAACTACAGGTATAATCAGATTTGAAATTGAAAATATAGTATAATAAATCTTATAATACTATTTAAACTAGAATATTATTTCAGGATGAGTTGGGTTTATCTTGTTTCTGTGATGTGGATTTTAAGAATAGTGCTTTTTTGAAGTTTCATTGATATTAGTTGCATTTCAACTTTAGGATGAGCACAGATGACAAGCTACACAAAACTTAATGCAAATGATTAGGGAAATAATAAATTACTTTTGATAAAGATTGATTTAATGATTCTAATTATAGAATTTTTAGTTTTTATTATTTTCCTATTACTGATGATGTTTTATTTGATATTAATGTCTTTTTATTATATTAGAACATGACATTTGTAGATAAAACTTTAAATTTGAAACTCTTTAGCTTCAATTTTATGGCATAGTGAAAGGAAAACTTTGAGAAAATGCAACATTGGGCTAGGACAAAGATAAAACATCATTTCAAATGTTTAGAAATGTTTAGGGAAGATACTATTACATTAAAATATTGTTGGATATTTTTCGGAGATAATTCAGCAAACCTAATTTTAGATTGATGAAAGTATGTTCTTATAGGACATTCATAAGTGTGACAAAAAAGTTCTTTTTTGTATTCAAAGAAAATAACTCTTACAGACCATTGTAGCATGTTAACAAAGAAATGCTGCTTAATGATTATACTCATGTTTATTTTGCTAATCAAAATGTTACGAACTTTTCTTCTGTCTTGTACATTAGTTTGAAAATGAAAAAGTAAGTTTGAAATTAGAAGAAGGAATTCAAGAAAATAAAGATTTAATAAAAGAGTAAGTAATAATTTAATGAATTTATTCTTTATGAATTTTTTATTCCAAACTTATTAAGATAATTTCCAAAAATTTAATGAGCACTTTCTCTTGTAATATTAACTTATATATAGAATTCTGTTTTGGTGTTGTGGAAAAAAGGAAGTCATAACTATTTGACATTCTTGCATTTGGCAAACTATGGTCACTGACTAATAACTTATCACTTTTTAAAATGTCAGGCAGGGGAAGCCATTACTTGGTGTTAAAAAAGGTACCTGATAATCCCATATCTACAACTATGTATATTGTCTGCTTTTCTCTTTGACTATTGTTTTAGGTGCAGCACATGCAGAATAGGGTTCAACTTAGTTCCAATCTAATTCTCACTTTCAAATTTCTGTTTTTGCCTGTGGCCCAATTATTCTTTCATTAACTTTGGTTTTAAGTTTTAGTATCATCTTTGACTTTTCCTTTCCTTTGTCCAAACAATATCTAAGCCTTATTTTATACTTTACTCACTTTGTTCAGATGATATCATGCAGAATTCAGTAGAAAAGTATAATTGTTTAATTTGCTTGCCAGGTGAATATTGAATAGTTAGAACCTAATGTGTGAGTCCAGACAAAGGGCCAAGTTTGTTTATTCCTTCTTGCTTTAAGTTAAACATCATGCTAAACGCAGTTCTAGAAGGCTTATCACATTGTCAGTGAAGTTTCTAATAATTGAAAAATGCTATTACAATGGATTGTTTTAGCCCAGTTGAAAGACAACCTATGACTTCCCAGAAAAAAAATCTTAATGTTATACCTTAATTTTTTTCCTGCCTAAATGAGGTTTAATTATTAGGGGGAAGGGAGATAGAAAAGGAAGGATCTAACATTGTGTGCCTACTGTATTTTTTTGTACTTTTCATTTTTATATGGGTATGTGATTGAGTTTCTACAGTTTAAGACAGATCTAAAGGCTACTGTAGCTAATACCAGTACTTGGTAACTTGTGAGTTTTCTTAAAATGGCTGCTGCTTCCATTAATAAACATTGTAAATACTGTGACTACTTAGTTTAGTTATATAGTACTCAGTGTAGTGTAGAATAGTATAGTATACATAGTATAGTATAGAATTTATGCCATTTTTTGAGGTGGGAGGGAGTGGCTTTATTTTTTGGAGTGGTATCTTTCTATTTTAAGCACTTGATCCAGTTGAGTGTCAGTTTTGGCGTCAAATGCTGAATTGTCAGTTATCATCTGAGAGAACCTAACATTTAGTTAAGAGCTTTGTCAGAATATAAGTAAGAAAAAAAGTAGTACTTAAGATAGAGTGATTTGATTATTGGATGACAAATTTAAGATAAAGTAGTTCAACCAGCCCATTATTTACATGATCATGACTTTCTGAAAGGGATGTAGGTTTAGAGTATTATTTCTTTTTTTTTTAATCTTTTAATTTTTAAAAAAATTTCATGTTTTTTGTTTTTTTGTTTTTGTTTTCTTTCTTGAGCTTGAAAGAGACTTTGGGTGACTCTGGGTATTTCAAAACCTTGTGCTTGGCCTGTAATAGAAGTTTGTGAGAGAATGGACACTTTGGTTCATTGACATTTTTGAGCAGGAAGAGAGTTTTGAGGTAATTTAGATAATTTTGGAGGCATTATTCTTTTCGAATGAAACAAGATCTCATATATGATCTGATTTTCACCATTAGATATAACAGTGGTGTCTTAAATTTTCAAATTCCAGCAGTCAAGCCTGAAGCATCACAATTACATATTTTCAGAAATTACCTTAAAAATTACAACATTGGATTTTTGTCAGAGTCTTATCTGGGATTTGTTTAAATACTTTGATGAGTTAAACCTTACCAAGCCCCGCCCCATGCATACAAATGCTATGGTGGTGGTTGTTAGAGGCTATCTGAAGAAGACAATGTATCTTTATACAGTAGGAGTAGGAGTTATCCCAAAAGGGAACTAGAGGTTACTACTTTAGTATTTCATGCCATGCTGAGGAGTTTTGACTTTATCTTGAAGTAGAGGAGGAGGGTAGGCATTACAGAAAGGTGGGCTAAAGAAAAGGCTGAGTGGTCACAAGTGTAGTTCCTTTTCTCTCCTTACTTTAACAAGAACAGCTTTATTTTTATATGATTTTAAATCTTGTGATTTGTATGATTTAAAATCAGTTAAGATTTCACTTTGAAAAAGGATTTTGTTTCTTAAAAAAAGCTTGTAAGTTGCTGCAGATGGTTATTTTGGAGTCAGTGAAAAGTATATTAGGCCACTAAGTATATAGTGAACTTGCAATGAATATTTTTTGACTGAATGATTGCTTGTATATGGAGTATATGGCTGGTTTTATGCCAGGCTATGCTGCTCAAAGGATCATTGTAGTTTGGGGAACAAATTGCCAAAGGCACTCCTCTACTTCTCACCTTAAGTTGACAGGAAAAGGCTGAAGATGTTTCTTCAAGTTGTAGTTGAAGAATTAGGTGTATAGTTACTTGTTTTGATTTTACAAAACCAGTAAAAATAGAAAAGTTTTTCTCTGTAGACAGTGGTTCTTAAACTTTAGCAAGCCTCAGAATTACCTGCAGAACTTGTTAAAACATATTGTTGGCCTTTCCTCCCCTATCAGAGTTTCTGATTCTGTGGAGTAGGTTTAAGAATTTGCACATCTAACAAGTGATGTGGATGCTGCTGGCCCAAGGGTCATACTTTGGAAACTACTGGTCTGTGCTAGAGAATAGTCACAGGCTTTGGAAACAAAACAAAACCACCTTTGATTGAAATCAAAGGCCAGTGACTTCTTAAGTTTTTCATTTATTAGGTTATTGAAAATGTTAAAGGATATAGTTTTGTAATATTCCATCTTTTGCCTTTCACTGAGCTAATAAATTATTATAAATTATTAATCTGTAATAATTCATTTCTGCAGAAAATTATAGGTTAGAAAATTAAACCTAACTGCTGTATATGTCAGTAACTTCAAGACACCCAGAGGTCTTTTTTTTTTTAACTTTCAGTAACATTTAATAAGATTTGGAAGATCTGACTGCATTATATTGATCTTTAAAAAAATTTTTTTTTGGTTGAGATCAGTTGACATATGACGTTATATTATTTTCAAGTGTACTACATAATGATTGATATTTGTATATATTGCAAAATGATCACCACAATAAATCCATCCATCACAACATATAGTTACAAATTTTTTTTCTTGTGATGAAAACCCTCAAGTTCTGCTCTCTTAGGAACTTTCAAATATACAGTGTTATTATCTATCTTCATCATGCTATATACACTACATCCTCAGGACCTATTTTATAACTGTAAGGCTATAACTTTTGACCCCCTTCATTCATTTTTCTTCCCTCCTACCCCCACCTTTGGCAGCCATCAATCTGTTATCTGCATGAGTTTCTTTTTAAATTTTTAAAAAAGATTTCACATATAAATGAGACCATATGGTATTTGTCTTTCTCTGTCTAAAGTATTTCACATAGCTTAATGCCCTCAAGTTCTCTCCATAATGTTGTAAAAGGCAGGATTTCCTTCATTTTTATGGCTGAATAATATTCCATTGTATATATATCCCACATTTTCTTTATCCATTTATTCATCAGTGGTCACTTAGGTAATTTCCACGTCTTGGCTGCTGTAGATAATACTGCATTGAACATGGAGACGCATATATCTTTTCAAGTTAGTGCTTTTGTGTCCTTCGGATAAATACCCAGAACTTTTTTAGGGGGGAGGTGATTAGGTTGGTTGGTTGGTTGGTTGGTTGATTGATTGATTTACTTATTTATTTATTTATTTATTTATTTTAATTGGAGTTACTGGGGATTGAACCCAGGACCTTGTGCATGCTAGGTACACAATCTACCACTGAGCTATACCCTCCCCTTCTCTTGTCTTTTTAAATAATAGCCATTCTAACAGGTGTGAAGTAGTATTTCATTGTGATTTTGATTTGCATTTCCCTGGTGATTAGTGATGTTGAGCACCTTTTCATGTACCTGTTGGCCATCTGAATATCTTCTTTGGAAAAAATCTGTGTTCAAGTCCTCTGCTCATTTTTAAATCAGATTGTTTGATTTTTTTTGCTATTGAGTTCTATGATTTCTTTATATATTTTGGATATTAATCCCTTATCAGATATATGATTTGCAAATATTTTCTCTCATTTAGTAGGTTGCCCTTTAATTTTGTTTATGCTATGTAGAAGCTTTTTTAATTTGATGTAGCTCACTTGTTTATTTTTCCTTTTGTTGCCTTTACTTTTGGTGTCAAATCCAAAAAATGATCACCTACGTTAAGGAGCTTACTGCCTGTTTTCTTCTAGGAATTTTATGTTTTCAGGTCTTAGGTTCAAGTTTTTAATCCCTTTTGAGTTTATTTTTGTGTATGGTGTAAGGTAGTGGTCCAGTTTCATTCATTTGCATGTGGCTGTCTAGTTTTCCCAACACCACTTATTGAAGAGACTGTCCTTTCTCATTGTATATGTTTTTGGCTTCTTTGTTGTGACTTAATTGACCATATACTCATGGGTTTATTTCTGGGCTCTCCTGTTCTGTTCCATTGTTTTATGTGTCTGTTTTTATGCCAATACCATAATGTTTTGATTATGATAGCTTTATAACATACTTTCAAATCAGAAAGTGTGATGCCTCCAGTTTTGGTCTTCTTTCTCAAGATTACTTTGTCTAATTGGGGTCTTTTGTGATTCCATATAGATTCTGGTATTGTTTGTTCTGTTTCTGTGAAAAATGCTACTGCAAATTTGAGTGGAATTGCACTGAATCTGTAGATTGCTATGAGTGGTGTAGTATTGTGATTTATAAGAAAAGAAATACTTGGTCATTCAGGCGACCAAAATATATTTCACATATATATTTGGTTTTCAGCCATCTTTCCTGAATCATAGCTTTACAAACCCTTGGAATTTCCTAAATGATGAGAGTGACAAAGGTGTCTTGTTAATGAGGTGACTTTTGGATCCCATTTAAGGATAGGGGCTGGTTGCCAGAAAAGCCAACCAAGTGTTTAAAGGGTTGGAACTTTCAGTCCTACCCTTCACTCCCCTTACCTCCAGGGAGAGGGGAGGGCCTGGAGGTTGAATCAGTTGCCAATGGCTGAAGATTTAATCAATCATGTCTATGTAATGAAGCCTCCATAAAAACCTAAGAGAACAGAGTTTGAGAGCTTCAGGATTGGTGAACATGTGGAGATTTGGGGAGAATGGTGAGCTCAGAGAGAGCATGAAAGATTCTTGCTCTTTCCTCATACTTTGCCCTATTCATCTTTTCCACTTGGCCTGAGTTATATCCTTTTATGATAAACCAGTAATCTACTAAGTAATTTGTTTCTCTAAATTCCGTGAGCCATGCTAGCAAATTAATAGAACCTGAGGAGGAGGTCATGGGAACCTCTGATTTATTGCCAGTTTGACAGAAACACAAGTAACAACCTGGGATTGCAGCTGGAATCTGAAGTTGGGGCAGGGGGAGGATAGCAGACTTGTAGAACTGAATCCTTAACCTGTGAAATCTGATGCTATCTCCAGGTACATGGTGTCATAATTGAGTTGATTTGTAGGACACGTAACTGTGTGCCAAAAATTGCTTGTTGTTGTGGGAACCCCCTCCCCAAGTTGGAATTGGTTCCAGAACCCATTTAGGTAATATGGACATTTCAACAATATTAATTCTTTTAATCCATGGGCATGGAAGATTTTTCCATTTATTCATGTTTTTTTCAGTTTCTTTTGTCAGTGTCCCTGTAGTTTTCAGTGTACGTATCTTTTACCTCCTTGGTTAAGTTTATTTCTAAGCATTTTTTTCTTTCTGATGCAATTATTTTCTTAATTTCTCTTTCTGAGGGTTCATTATTAATGTACAGAAATGCAGCTGATTTTTGTATATTGGTTTTGTATCCTGCAGCTTTACTGAATTCATTTATTAGTTCTAACAATTATTTCTTGGAGTCTTCAGGATTTTCTATATATAATATAATGTCATCTGCAAAGAGTGACAGTTTCCCTCTTCCTTTCCAATTTTGGTACCTTGTATTTCTTCTTCTCATCTGATTGCTGTGGCTAGGACACCCAGTACTATGTTAAATAGAAGCAGTGACAGTGGGCATCCTTGTCTTGCTTCTGAATTTGGTGGGAAGTCTTTCAGATTTTCACTGTTGAGTATTATGTTGGCTGTTGGTTTGTCTTAAATGGCCTATGTTGAGATATTTCCTCTATACCAACTTTGATGAGAATTTTTAACTTGAATGAATGCTGAATTTTGTCAAATCGTTTTCTGCATCTATTGAAATTATCATGTGATTTTTTTTTTTCTTATGGTAGTGAAAATCCCAGTCTTCACTTCTCATTTTATTAGATGGATATGGAACTGTTTACTGAAAGGTTATTGAAAGCTACTTGGGTAGAAACTTGTTAAAGAGCCATTTATTTTTATTTATTTTTTTAAGGAGCCATTTACTTTAAAAGGAGTCAGCTGTTAAATCATCTTTGTTAACAGTACAGTCAACCCATTTTTCTTTCATATAGTCACTTGTGAACGATATTTGATATTTACAAAATATTATAAGGTTTTAAGATTTTCTTTAAGATTGTAAAAGTAATATTTCATAACTTTTATATATACTTTTGCTTGGAAGTCAGATTACACTTACGCAAACTCTTTCCTTTGTTTCAGGAATAATGCTACAAGACATTTATGTAATCTACTAAAAGAAACCTGTGCCAGATCTGCAGAAAAGACAAAGAAATGTAAATATCTTTCTTGTTTTATGTGATTTTTATCAATTTGTTGTTACATTTTAATTGGTGGTGGATGGAGAGGCCAACAAATTGTCTTTTCACTCTTTGGAACCAATTTTGATTGGAGCAACTTATATGTGCCTCATACCATTTCTTTGTATAAGTATTAAGTAGATTCTTGGTTCTTTGAGCTTTCAAAGCTCAAAGCTTTTTGAAAGATAATATATTTCTGAAGCTATATACTTGGCATTTATGGTTAATTCTCATTTCACTTAAAGTGTGCTCTTGAAACTAACCTTCTCTTCTGTCTGGAACAGCTAGGAAATTGAATGAAGAATAATATATAACCATGTTCATAATAGAAAATGCTGATGGAGGGCTATGCTGGAAGCATGTTAGTTAAGAATAGCAATGTAGTTATTTATAGAGTTCTCAAATTTCTCTTAAAGAAACTTTTTTTTTTAAAACATTCTATTAATTTTGTGGTATATATATGAAACAGCTTACTGCTTAATGCTTGAGCTGAAGTTATACAGCCCTGTGCTCAAATTCAAACTTTCAGTTTCTATCTGCTTGATCTTGAATAATTTGGATAATTTATGTAATCTGTCCATCTGTTTATTAGTTAATAAAGTGCCTCTTAGTGTTGTTTTGAGAATTAAATTGGTTAATAAATATATAATGCTTAGAACAGTGCCAAGTGCTCAATAAATGTTAGCTATTATTATTTCCAGCATGCAGTATTACTAGGTTTTTAAATTCTTGGTCCTTGCCTATATTACTTTGCATTTGTAACTATACCTTTCAGAATGTACTGCACCACTGCCAGCTTTTTCACTATACCATCTCTATTCAACTTTCAAGGTTAACTTTTCTGCCTAGATGTAGAGTGGTGAAAAGTATATGGGTAGAGGGTAGAGAGATAGTATATTGACCACCTTGGAGAAAGTAACCTGGGCTAGAGAAATAAGACTACCTGTTCTTTCTTTTGTTTAGTTCTAAGCTCTCTAAGTCAGAGATCAGACTGTGGGAAAGGTTTGAAGAATCTTTTAAACATTTTTAGGTGATCTCTTAAATAAACTAAAGAATATATCTTGATGTGACAGATTCTTTTTCTCCTAAAAAATCGTAATGCTTGCCTTAGTATAAACTCCGTCTAGAATCTTGCCTTAAGCCTTTATCTTTGCTATTGCGATTTTCTCTGTCTTTTATTTATTCATTCAACATTTTAAAAAGTGCCTCCTGTGTGTCATGAAATGTTCTAGATGCTGAGGAAAAACAGTAGTAAACAAAGTTTCTGCTGTTGCAGAGTATGCATTCTAGTAGAGGGACACATACCATAAATGAATAAATAGAATATACGTTGGGTGATGATAACTGCTTAAAAAGAGAATGTTTTAGATAGGGTGTTTGGGGAAGTTCTTTCTAATTAAATGGTATTTGATTAGAGACCTGAATAAATGAGGGAGTGTACCATGGAGCTATTTTGGGAACTAATATTTCAGGCAGAGGAAATGGCAAATGCAAAATCCCTTAGATGAGAGCCTGTTTAATCTTTTCAAGTCATAGCAATGAGGTCATTATGCTGTACCTTCCATATTTCTTACCCTCTTCGTATTTTTCACCCTTTTTTCTCATTGTGCTCCCTTCAGGATCATTTCTTCTAATCTTTCTTCCAGTTCACTAATTCTCTATTTAGCTTTTCTAAACTTTTAAAATTCATCTGTTAGGTCTTAATTTTCTACTGTTGCATTCTCTAGTTCTGTAAATATTAGCTTTTTTTTTTTTTTAAATAACTGAGTGTCACTTTTTTTAGAGTTTCAAGTTCTTGCAGAAAATTTTAATCTTGACTTTTTGTCTCCATGAGCATACTAAACTTAGTTTGTTAAATATTTTGTCCAGCAGTGCAAATATCTGGAATCCCTTGGAGTCTATTTCTATGGTTTGTTGTTTTGTAGATTCTAGTTTTTGTTGGTTATTTTATTGTGCACTTCATTATCTTTGATTGTTTGGTTGAGACTTAGAATGATATCACAGTTTCCTAGTTCTTTGAATGTTGAAAAATTTTCGATTATATCCTGGACACTTTGAATATTATGCTGTGAGATTCTGTGTCCTGTTAAAGTCCCCTGGGGAATGTTTGCTTGTTTGTTTATATTTTAGCAGATAGTCAATTCAAGTTCATACCACAAGTTCTGTCTTACCTTACTTACCTGGGGTCCCATTATCAGTTCAGTTTTCAAAGCTTTTGCCATGCTACTCTGGGTCTATGTCATGTATTCTCCACTAAATATTAGTTCTGGGACTTGGATAGTGATTTCAGAGCTTTTGCTATATTTGCCTTGGTCTGTCTTACACATGCACATCCTCCTTTTTCCCTATGGGACTTGAGCCAATTCATACAAACAATTAGAGAATCACCTCCAGTTCTCTCTAGGATCTCCCCCTCATTCTCAGCCTTACAGGTGTTCCATCCCCCTGTCCTTTGGCTGGAAACATGGAGTTTCTCTTGCCTTTTTTTTTTTGTCCTTGCTGCCGTGACTGCTGTAGCTCCACTACAGGAGCCACCCTTGGGGAAGGGCTGGAAGAGAAAAAAAAAACAACAAGATTTCCTTTGACTGCTCATACTTCCTGTTACAGTTCTGCTGGGGCCTTCCTTACACTTTAGTAATCTAGGAGATATGATAGGAAAAAACTGAACAAACAGGAAGCTCACCTCCACATGAGTCACTTCTTCGCTTACTTTTCTTCCCAGTCTGCCTGCTTTTGCTTACTTTTCATATTCCTCAAGTAATTGCTTTATGTATTTCATCTAGAGTTTTTAGTTGTAATCAATGAGAGAGAAAGGCTATAATGGGCTTACTCCCTCTTGACTGACACTGGAAGTTGGTTTTGCTTTTCTGAGTTATAATCCTCAACCTATTCTTGGCCTGATGACTCATCATTATATTTTTAGATCTTTGATTCTTTTAATAATTAAAAAAATTCCTCCAGAGTTTTAATTGTCTTTAGGAGGAAGATTGTTCTGAATTACTTAGCTATTACCAGAAAACAAAGTCCTAGATGCTTTTTCAAAATAAATCAAATAATGTCATTGTCTAATTTCTTCAGTAGCTTTCCATAGTTTTCAGGATAGCATGGTGTATGCCAGTTTACTTCACCTTGCCAAATGTTTTCCACATGCACCACATATACATGCTCATGGAGAACTACTTGTTAACCTCTAAACAGATTATGCTTTTGAGTATTTGCATATATTGTTTCTTTTATTGGCTAATCCTGCCTTCTTCATCTTGTTCATTCCTATTTGTCCTTTGAAACTCAAACTAAGTATTACTACCCTTGGAAAATATTTCTGAATTTTTTAATCCTTATCTAAAAACTTAAATACTCTTCTTCTTTCACTTACCACCCTTAGTATGTCTTTACCATGTATTTATGAATTCCTTCAACAAATATTTATTGAGTACCTATTACATGCTATACATCTCACTGTAAGCTTGCAGCAAGGGATCCTATCTTATCTGACTCAGTATATTCAACACTTTGTACAGTGTTTTTGAAGATAGTAGGCAATAAATAAATGAATGAATGAATAAAGAACAGATTTGTTCTTAGATGTATCTTAAAAAATCCTTTAAATGGCTGTCTATTGCACATATAAGTATATTAAAATTCTTTAGCCTGCTATTTGAGGTACTGCATACATTTTTTTTGTAGCCTTACTCCTTAACCTAAATTACTTAGTGTTGGAAAGGACTTTAAGGCCTTTTGTTCTACATACATTTCCATTGCTTTAATTTTCTTTATAGGAAATTAATATTTTTCTTTACAACTACGAAATGGGAACCTTTCTTGTGTTTGAATATATTCAGTGATGGAAGTTCACTAACCCCAAGATTGTCATTTAAGGACAGCTCTTCTTTTTTTCCCCCTTTTTTAAAATTTTTAATTTTTAAAAATTGAAGTATAGTCAGTTTACAATGTTGTGTCAGTTTCTGGTGTACAGTATAATGTTTCAGTTATTCATATACATACATATATTGCTTTTCCTATTCTTTTTCATTTTAGTTACTACAAGATACTGAGTATAGTTCTCTGTGCTATACAGTAGAAACTTGTTATCTATTTTATATATAGCAGTTATTATCTGCAAATCTTAAACTCTAAATTTATTTCTTTCCACCCCATTTCCCCTCTGGTAACCATAAGTTTGTTGTCTGTCTGTGAGTCTGTATTTTGTAAATAAGTTCATTTGAGGGCAGCTCTTGTTTTTATACTAAAATCTTATATACTTAAAGTCTCTTTGCAGTTTCTCTCTTCTTAATTGTGATTCTTCTCCTTAAGGCATACAGAAAAAGTCTAAGCCATTTTTTTTTGTGCTATCTCTTTAGATCTTTAAAGATGGCTACTTGTCCTTTCTGAATCTTGTCCGTAGCCTAGATGTTTCAAGATTCTCATGCTTTTGTTATTTTGGTTGATCTGTTGAATATCTTTGTTATATTTAGGAGTCCAGACCTGTATAAGGTAATCTCATGTGTAACTTGATCTGTGTAAAGGACTATTTCTTGGTAATTATAGGTGTCATTAATGAACTCTAAAGTCAGCTTACTTGATTGTCACATTGTATTATAATCTTAGTGACTTCACTATTAATTAAAATCTTCAACTTTTTTTAAAACTTCATTCTTTGTATGTGCATTTAGATTTTTAGATCCAAATAGCATTCTTTGCTTTTTTCCTTACTGGATTTCATTAGGCAGACCTGTGTTTTAATTATGTACCACCACTTTTTATTTTGAGATTCTGGCAAATAACATAATTTTTCTGTGTCACGCTTTTGTAATCTGTGAAATGGGGATAATCACGGTTCCATATATCTATACCTATATTTTTAACCTAAATGTATGTATTTATGTGCATATTTTCCCCCTTGCCAGGACTTTGGCATTTTCTTGATTCTAATAATTCACAGTTTTGTCAGTACAGCCATTTCAATCTATATGCACCAGTCTTTCTTTAGGCTGGGAAAGCCTTGTATATCTTTGGCCATTTGATCTGATTTCTGTTTGGGTATACTTATTATTTGTTTGTTGGCCCCTGTGTTATCCATTTCTCTAATTGTTTAAATATTTTTTTCCAACTCTTTATGTTTACATTTGTTTCCTGTATTTCCAGTTTGACTTTTGAAGTTTCAGTTCTTTCTTGTCCTGCCTCTAACCTGTAGTTCCTTTGCAGTCTCTCATTATTTAATGTATTGCCCTTTTCCTCCTTATTTATTTTTCTATTTAATTCATCTCATTTTCACATTTATATTGTGGCCTGTTCTTTATGATTTTGTGTTCCTCTTTCATTGAGACTGTATTTTCCTGGTTCTGTTGAGAATACCAAATGGTTTTCTGACATTTTCATTTGAATTCTCTAGAGTTCATTTTCAGAGATAGACTGTTCCTTTTTACATCTTTCATGTTCCCTTTTCTTTGTTTGACAGTATTTTTTCATAAGCCTCATATAGGTTTTCTAACCATATCTACATTGTTGATAAAAGCAAGAACTACCTAGACTAAATAAACAAAATAGGTGATAAGTTGACCTTGGTATAGTGGTTGAATTTCTCTTTTTATATTTACAGTTGTGTGGCAGGTGACTGAGCAGTTTGTAAAGTTTTCACCTTGCATGGCTCTGTTTATGGTAGCTGAATTTCCTTTCTGTCCTTCTGCCTGGTTTTCTGGTACTCTGATAAATTTTGTAGAATATATGATTCTGAATGATTATAGTCAACAAACTCAAGCAGGCACAAAATGTTTATATCTTAATATGTTAAAAACTTAATTTTTATATCTTAAATCCTTCAGTCTGCTGGCATGTAAGAAACTTTATCTCAGTAAATTTGGGAATTTTTCTTCTTTCCCTGGGGTTGTATGTAAATTTGGGGGTGCCCGTATAGTACCATGTGTTAGAGAGGGGCATTTGTTTCTGAGTCATCTGTCCATTGAGACTTTCATCATTCTGATTGATACTCAGTTATTGGTCCACATGGGTTGCTGCTGAGCTGTCCCTCATACCTGTCCTCAGGGCCCATTCAGGTATGCTCGTTCTCTGTACTTTATCCCATCATGCTCAGTTGTGCCCGGTGCTTGGATAAGGGTAATTGTGAAGCTAAGGCCCCATCTGTCTAGATATATTTCACAGGCATTTCTTCTCACATTTTGTCATCTTTCTAGAGTTCTACTGAAATAAAAAAAGCACAATCCCACTCTGCTCTTGGTTTGCCCATACTGTCTGGGGTTTCTGTGGTGAGTGTAAAGGGCTACAGAACTCATTCTTCAGTATCTGCCAGAATCTAATGAACTCTCTCAGCTTTCTCCTTTAAAGGCTTCTTTCTTACAAACTAGTAAGTATTTCTTAGGTCTAGAGGTTGAGAAACTTTGTTCTGACTTATATATTTTGAAAATCTATTACTTGTTTATATCCCTTACCCCAACACTGGGCTTTTGAAACTCAAAGACATTTTCTTTGCTTTTGGTTGAATCATCTCTTATTCAAGGCAGTGAACACAGCAAGATCTAGTTCACCAAATTAGGGCAAAGTAAGTGTGTGTGTGTGTGTCTGTGTGTGTGTGTAAAAGTAGAGAGGAGAGAGGGAAGACAGGAGGGAAGGAGGAAGAAGAGAATTAGATGTGTGTGGGCAGACAGATATATAGGTGGATAAATACCAAGAAAACCCAAATGGTAGGCTTATATTGTTACAATATTATATTACTACATTAGAACTCTCTGTACCAAAGTCCTTTCTCTATGCTATCTGTAGCACCTTGATCCTGACAACTGTAAAGTACATCTATACCAATTTATTTTCTTTTTTGTAGTTTTATTTATTTACTTTTCAGTACTTGCCTTATTAGAAGAATGACTGGAGGGTATTTTGGAAGTACTGGTGATGGTGGTAATGGGAAGATTAGAGGTATTGGCACTAGAATACAATTCTTTGGTACAAATGGTTTCTGAGAAATAGAGAAGGTTTGTTGATAAATGTGTAGGTAGTGAATATGAGACTGAATAAATGGAGTGAGAAGGATGAACTATCTTTCTGTTGAAACGCTGAGGTGTTCTGTCTCTATTTCCTTGAATTTTCCAGCCCTTAAATATTCAAATAAAAGTGATTCAGCTTCTGTTCCACATGCTATGATAAGTCTAGAGCTCTCTCCAGGACTTTTGAGGGGTTTAGGATACTTATATTCTTCTAAAGCTAGTTCATGTACCCTCTTTTTAGTTGTTTGGTTCCTCATTGACATTTGAGTCTGTCATAGTTGTCATTCTCTTATTTTGCAGCTTGTTACTAGGACTAATACCTTCCTTATTAATGTGATTTCTGTGATGCTTGGCCTCACTTGGGGGAATGATAAAGGGGAAAAGCCACATTTTCTCTTACAGCCTTGTATGCTAATTCCCTACAGCACTGCCTAACAACACTGTTTTACTGATTTTACTGGAGGCTTGGATATACCTAGAGGGAATCATTGCTCAGGTTAGAAAGAAACCCAAAAACAAAAACAAAAACAAAAACAAAACCCTAAAAAAAAGATCATAGAGGATCCATCGGAGATTCCTCTTTGGGACTACTCCTATTCTTTACTTGTTCTTGTCTTTAGGTTTATCTCCCTTTCTGCCTCTTCAGATACAGAGCAGAGATAACAGTAAACTTTGCCTTTCATGTGTACTTCATGAATCTTAAATATACGAAGGAAAATACCTTATAGACTATTTCTTAAATCCCTACTTATTGTAAAGGCTAAAACTATAAACATATTTTACAAAGTTTGGATAAATTCATGAACAGTAATTCTATAAAAGGAAATTAGAGATAATTGAACAACATCTAGCTTTTGAGGTATGACCATACCTTACTATGAAACTGCTTTTGATGCTACTTAAAAAGACTCAAAAGATATACCAGTGCCCTTTACTAACACAGATTTTTAAATATTTTAATGTTTATGTGAGACATTTGGGTATTATCTTGTTGGAATTATAATTGTTCTAAACATTTAATTTTGAAATATTTTGTATTTATAATAGATGAATACGAACGGGAAGAAACTAGGCAAGCTTATGTGGACCTAAATAGTAACATTGAGGTAAGTGGTAGTGAAAATTTGAATATTTTAAACAGAGGCATTTCTTAGCAAATTAGATTGATAGCTACAAAGATATGGACAGTCATTCTTGTTAAAGGGATTCTTATTTATATTTTGATATATGATTATATACAATAAAATTCCCAAGATTCTATCCTGTATTAGTGTATTACTATTTAGGAGTTTTTGAATTTACATGTTAGTGGCACTATTTAACTTCATTTATCAGATACTAACTGTGTCAGAGACTAACACATTTTGGCATACAACTATTAATTTGAAAAACATGCGAAGTATTATTAATCAGTGTCTGATTCCTGTTCACCATTCTTATCCTATCTTCTGTCATTTTCCACTTTGCTTCTCTGCTATAGTTGTTCCTTTCTTCTTTGTTTCTCAAACTTGCTAAGCTCTTTCTGATCTTACTTCTTTGAATTTGTTTCTTCTGTATAGAACTTTTGTGTCCAAGATCTTATGCAAACTCATGAGCTTCATTCTACTTTTTTATTATCCACTGTTACTACTTTACCTAAAATATCTTTCTATTCAGTTATCCTCTATCTCTTCACTTTGTCTAACTTTTTCGAAGAGCACTTAAAACTACATCACATTTATTTGAAATACGTGTGTATGTATGTATGTATTCTTTCCCACACTGTAACATAAGTTAGTTCTAGTATGATGAGGCCTTTGTCTTATGTCCTAAGTGCCGAAAACAGTGCCTGTCACATAATAGACACTAAGCAACTATTTATTAAATGAATAAATGAATTCATCCAATTTTACAAATCAGGATTTGTTGAATGTTGAATGAACTCATGCTGCCAGGTCATGGAAGTATAATTTGGATTCTTATGGGGAGAGATCTCACTGAGGTTATACTTTAGTGAAGACAGAAATAAGTAAGCAAAAATCAATATAAAATTACAGATTTTGATATGGGCTATTAAGTAGATGACTAGATTATGAACAATTGTTTTGCTGCTGTTTGCTATTATATAATGTGTTTCCAGTGCCTTTAAACATCTAAGAAGCTACCATATTAAGCACTGTTAATACACTTTAGTAAATTATTTAATTATTAAAAAGTATAGGGTTTTCATTATTCAAAGTTGTGTAGTTTTAAATCTAATGATCACATGATACAAATTTATTATTTCTTTTGTTTAAAGAAAGCTATTTAAAAAAGTCTAAGTATGATTCTTAAAAGTTAAACTTTATATTTCAGAAAATGATAATAGCTTTTGAGGAACTTCGTGTGCAAGCTGAGAACTCCAGACTGGACGCGCATTTTAAGTGTAGGGATCCTTAGTTTTTAATATTACTCTTCTGCTATTTATATTTTTATTAGATTCTGTCAATGTTTTCATACTTTCAGCTTGATGCCTAAATTATTGAAAATTTTTGTATTCTATATGGTTTTATAGGCCCCTCAGAAATCTTGTGGATTATGGCAGGGAACTGATATATGTTAAAAATATCCTTTTGGCTTCAAAAGCTACATTTTCCCTGAAATCAAATTATGGTTTGTATTTAAGATTTCATAAGTGTGATTTGGTCTTATTTTTACATTTCTTGGTCAAGTTGCATGTTAAAATAATTATATATATATGTTTAAAATCTGTTATTTCATATTAGTGTGTTATAAAGAATAAGCTTTTATATATGTGCTGTTATAAGAATTACAGAATTTTCATAAGTTACTGTAACTTTGATATTATTTAAATTCATTATTTTGCTAAACAGAAAGTTAGCAGCATAGAAACAGCTGTTTTAGCTTCTTAGAAACCTTTGGGGTTTAGTATCTAGATAAATAAGGAGGTGAAGTAAAATAAAAGAAACTCAAAATTTTGTCTGTTATACGATTATGTTAAGATATTTAAGTATATTTGTTTTATTTTTAAAGTAAAGGAAGATTATGAAAAAATCCAACACCTTGAAGAAGAATATAAGAAGGAAGTAAATGACAAGGAAAAGCAGGTATTTTTAAAAAATCAATTCTCTGTATTCTTTATAGTTGCTAAATCATAAGATACTTAAAATTTCAAGAGCAATTTGTATTTGCTGCCTGCATTATAAATTTCTATGAGAGAATTTTGGTATTATACATATCCAAATATATTTTCTATTTGCCTTAATTTCCATTGACTCAAATATGCACACACTGAATGCTAGACTTTTTTTAAAAATTAGTACATCTTCTACAATATTTATATTAGGGTATTGGGTATTAGGAAATTGCTGCAAAAATATTTTGTGAGAACTTTTGTTCACGTAAAAACCTCATAAAATGTAAAGATAATGATCATTAACCGCTCAACCCACGTTTTGTAGTTAATTTTGAAATATATGATTCATGACACCAATGAAGAGGAACTAAAACATTCTTTTGCTTGTGGGAGACTTGAAAATGATGTGTCTATTTTTTTTACATTCGCAAGAATATTAATTTCAGATGACTATTATGCCAACTTTATCAGTTTCAAGCCTTCTGAATCCAAAATGGAAAGCAAAATATAGAAAGGAATCCTCTTTTCTCTATTTCCCCCTACTTTTTCAGAGTTTTTATTTGACTTGCCACTGATACCTCGTAATTATAGATAACAAGGAAATCTACTTAAACAATAATGACATGTTAATTGAAAGTGCAGAGAAGATTCTTAAAGTTTTCTTAAAGTTCTGGTTAAACGATAGAATTCTACTTTATGTATTATACTCAGATCTTTTGAGTTATTTTTTTCTGTATTTTAACTGTATTTTTAAACCAGATTTCTGAAAGAAGGAGGTCTTTTTAAAAGTTAAAATTGTACTTGGTATAGAGAACACAAAAAAAGAATAAAATGCTAAAAGCTTGTTGGAGATTTGGGTACATGAGCAGAGCTTATAGATTTTGAGAGTTCCCTGTAAAGTGATGGTGTGGCCATCTAGTGTTTTGCTGGAGACTCCTAAATGTCATTATTTATAAGCTTTTTTTTTTTTTTTTTCTGGAGTTCTCCAGATTTCTGCCTGGGGATGTAAACTTTGTTGATGGCATTTTGGAGCTGGATTGACAGGATAGGAAAGACAGGCTGAGTCTCAACATTCCATATGCTGACATCTCAATTAATATTCTTTGTCCCCACCCCTTCCTGTGCCTGAAATACCCAGGTTTAGAGATTCTTTTTTTCAATTTTACCATACTGCTGTCTCTTACAAAGATACAGTAGGTTAGTTCTGACTACGTTGGCTTTCAGGGAGTAGAGTCCAGAAAAGGAGGGTAAGAGGGCCTAGGGAAATCTTACTACTCTTTGCAGACTTCCAAACATTTTCCTTGTACTTAGTCTCCTGTTTCATACCTGTTTTCCACAGCATCTGTTGCTTCTAATTCTTCAAACATTGAGTTTCTTTGGGATTGATTTATCTTGCTTTTCATTTGTAATCATCCCTGTGTAGACTCTTTAGTTTTGACCTTGCTTTTTTATGCTAAATCATTTTCTGTTCCTTCCGTTTCCCTTTTTCACGTGTTACGGTTTGGATTACAGAAGTCTCATGGTTTAGTGGAAGATGAAGTCTTTGGTGTTTTCTTAGTTATTTTTTGTGTGATTTGAAGTTGAAAATAGGGTGGAGAGGTCTTTCTGCCATCTTGAATATGCAAGTCTTCAGTTTATGTTTATAAGTTTATGTTTCATGTATTCTTTACATGCACTCTATATTCTAGCCGTCTGAATGTTTTCAGCTCTTTGAATGAAGCTCGATCTCTTAATCCTTTGTGTTCTTGTAAGAATCTAGAATGCTCATTTCTCCCTGTGAGCCTGATTAATTTGTACTTGTCTATCAAGACTCAATTCACTTCTTTCTCTGGAAAGGGTTAGTTTTTTTTTAACATTTTTTATTGATTTGTAATCATTTTACAATGTTGTGTCAAATTCCAGTGTAGAGCACAATTTTTCAGTTATACGTGAACATATATATATTCATTGTCACATTTTTATCTCTGTGAGCTACCATAAGATCTTGTATATATTTCCCTGTGCTATACAGTATAATCTTGTTTATCTATTCTACAATTTTGAAATCCCAGTCTATCCCTTCCCACCCCCTGCCCCCTTGGCAACTAGCAGTTTGTATTCTATGTCTGTGAGTCTATTTCTGTTTTGTATTTATGCTTTGTTTTTTTTTGTTTGTTTTTTGTTTTTTAGATTCCACATATGAGCGATCTCATATGGTATTTTTCTTTCTCTTTCTGGCTTACTTTACTTAGAATGACATTCTCCAGGAACATCTGTGTTGCTGCAAATGGTGTTATGTTGTCGGTTTTTATGGCTGAGTAGTATTCCATTGTATAAATATACCACATCTTCTTTATCCAGTCATCTGTTGATAGATATTTAGGCTGTTTCCACGTCTTGGCTATTGTAAATAGTGCTGCTATGAACATTGGGGTGCAGGTGTCATCCTGAAGTAGGGTTCTGGGAAGGGTTAGTTTTTTTATTACATCCCCTAAGACTGATTTAGTTGTTTTTTTCCTGATTCCTATAATATTTTTGTTCTGCTACTGACAATATTCAAGTATAATTGTTTGACTCTTGGTCTAGGCTATGACTTTATTGAAGGTGAGTTCCATCATCTTTGTATATTCAATGCTTATTACGGTTTTTGGAACAGAATAGGTGCTCAATAATATTTATAGAACAAATGAACCAGTAGGTTTCAATATATAGTCTTGTAAGTGATAACTTAAAATGCATACTGTAATATTGGATATATTGCATTAGTTTGTTCATTCCTTTATTCAATAAATGTTTATTGTGCAGGCACATACTAAATGCCAGGCATAGCCAACTAAAAAGCATATAAGCAAGTAGAAAAAATAGTCATAGATAGTGATAAATGCTAAGGTGTCTTATTTAATTTTCATGTCTATAATGTATTATTTAAATGTTTCACTTTAGGTATCACTGCTATTGGTCCAGAGTACCGAGAAAGAAAACAAAATGAAAGATTTAACATTTCTGCTAGAGGAGTCCAGAGATAAAGTTAATCAATTAGAGGAAAAGACAAGTAAGGATTTATATAATAAAATATAACTATGTCTTATGTATTCCTCTTACTATGTTTTAAATTTAGTTTTCATTACAATTTTGTTGTAATGCTTTCTAATGCCATAATTCTCAACCTGGATTGGGCCAGTTGGAGGAGGGCATTATAGAGTCACTTAGGAAGCTTTTTCAAAGTATACATGCTCCTCTTTTCCCTTTCCATATTCTCACCTTCTTCAGAGTTTCAATAAGGTGCTCCATGAAAACAGGGATCTTTGTCTGTCTTTGTTCAGTGATACATTTCAAGTGCCTAGAACAGTGCCTGGCATATATTAGGCACTCATGTATTTTATAAATAAATGAATACTTAGGGAGCATTATGGAGGGAATTATTAATTATTCTTGGGGAAAGGCATTTGGAAAGGCATTAAGGGAAAATTTTTTATTGAGCTAGACCTTGGATGATTAAAGATTCATAAGACAGTGAATTGGAGGAGAGAGTATAGGCAGAAAAGAATGGTTTGTGCAAGTCATTGGAGTGTGAAAGAGTATATTTGAAACACTGGTGTCTATATTGTCTATCTTCAAGAACTCAGATGAGACTGGAAAAAAATGTTTGCATCAGATTATGAAGGATCTTTAGTGTCATGTTATGTTTAGACTATCTTATTATTGAATATTTTTCAAACTTGTTCTAGTGGTAAGGCACTTGAAATGCATAATACACTTTGTAAAATACTGTTCCCCTTTCAAAACATCATAGAAATCTTGTGGCATTTTTTTCCCTTTTCTCTTAAAAACATTTTCTCTTCTTTATTTGGCAAATAATTATCTAATTCCAGCTAACCTATGCCTGCTCATTTCACCTTACTGTCATCACTGTATCTTATACTCCAGATATATTAAAATTGTTTTAAGTTCCCTTACATTTTATGTTCTTACTATCTCACCATCATGATTTTGGCTACTTTCGCTACCCAAAATGAACCTCCTACCTTGTCTCTAAATCTGTTGGCTAAATTCTAGTGAGCTCCTGATTACTTACTTATTTAAACCTTTTTTTATTGAGTTATAGTCATTTTACAATGTTGTGTTAAATTCCAGTGTAGAGCACGACTTTTCAGTTATACATGAACATACATATATTCATTGTCACATTTTTTTTGCTGTGAGCTACCACAAGATCTTGTATATATTTCCCTGTGCTATACAGTATAATCTTGTTTATCTATTCTGCATATGCCTGTCAGTATCTACAAACCTTGAACTCCCAGTCTATCCCCTCCCAGCCCCCTCCCCCCTGGCAACCAGAAGCCTGCACTCCACGTCCATGAGTCTGTCTCTGCTCCATATCCATACTCCTTTTTTTTTTTTTTTTTTTAGATTCCACATATGAATGATCTCACATGGTATCCCTCTCTCTCCTCCTGGATCACCCTACCTAGAATGACACTGTCCAGGGACATCCATGTTGCCACAAATGGCATCATGCTGTTGGTTTTTATGGCTGAATAGCATTCCATTGTATAAATACACCACATCTTCTTTATCCAGTCATCTGTTGATGGACATTTAGGCTGTTTCCATGTCTTGGCTATTGTAAATAGTGCTGCTATGAACATTGGGGTGCAGGTGTCTTTTTGAAGTAGGATTCCTTCTGGATATATGCCCAGGGAGCTCCTTGTTATTTAGAGTGGCTTAAGCATTACTTGTGTGTCTCCTATGAGTATCTTGAGGGCAGGCACTGTGTCTCGCTAAGTATCTTTTTAACTCTAGTGCCCAGCATATTGCTATGTATGTATAATAGGAATTCAATAGGTATTGGGATGAATGAATATTTGATCTTATCATATAAACTGGAAACAACTTTTTGGTAATAAATAACTAGTACTGTGTGATTCTGCAGATTCATAAGCACTGAAATTTATTCATTTAAGTTACTTTTCATTGTTTCCCATGTGTATGTATTTTGTTTTTCTCTTTGTTTCGACTTAGAGATCTTCTATTGACCTGTTACCTAACCCTGCCTTGTGCTGTGTCTATAAATTTGTTTTTAAACCCATCTCTGAATTCTGCACTTTAATCATATTTTTTTCCTTCTAAATTTGTTTTATTCTTTTTCTTAAGATTCCACTTCTCTGGTTAAATTCTTCTCTTTTAAAAATGACATCTCATCCTTTTGAATATATTAATAATTGATATTTTATAGCTACTTTCTTTTTACATCAATATCTGGCTCACCTGTTGGTCTGTTTCTTTTTTTTTTTAAAACTATGATAAAGTATACATAACATAAAATTTATCATCTTAATTACTTTAAGTGTACAGTTCAATGGCATAGATAGAGTCACACTGTTATGCAGTCATCACCAGTATATTTCTCAAGAACTCTTCATCTTGCAAAACTGAAACTCTGTATCCATTAAGCAGTAACTCCCCATTCCCTCTTCCCTCCAGCACCTGATAACCACCATTCTACTTTCTATTTCTCTTTTCTAAAATATTTTTTTCTTTACATTTTCTGGGTGACTTTATTTACTTAGGTTTTTTTTTTTTTTTTTTTTTTTTTGGAAGGGGTGGTAATTACATTTATTTATTTATTTTTGGAGGCAGTACTGGGGATTAAACCCAGGACCCTGTGCATATGAGCATGCGTTCTACCTCTTGAGCTATACCCTACCCCCTCTATTTCTTTTTAATTGTATTTTTTAGTGATTTGTCTTTATCTTTCGGTGTGCCCAGTAATTGTTTAAAAATTGAAGTATAGTCAGTTTACAATGTGTCAATTTCTGGTGTACAGCATAATGTTTCAGTCATACATATACATACATATATTTGTTTTCATATTCTTTTTCATGATAGGATACTATAAGATATTGAATACAGTTCCCTGTGCTATAAAGAAGAAACTTGTTTATTTATACATGCTAGTTAGTATTTGCAAATGTCAAACTCTCAATTTATCCCTTCCAGCCCCTTTCCCCTGGTAACCATAAAATTGTTTACTATGTCTATGAGTCTATTTCTGTTTTGTAGATAAGTTCATTAGTGTCTTTTTTCTTTTTTTTAGATTCCACATATGAGTGATATCATGTGATTTTTTTCTTTCTCTTTCTGGCTTACTTCACTTAGAATGACGATCTCCAGGGTCATACATGTTGCTGCAAATGGCATTATTTTATTCTTTTTTATGGCTGAGTAGTATTCCATTGTATAAATATACCATAGCTTATTTATCCAGTCATCTGTCTGTGGGCTTTTAGGTTGTTTCCATGTCATGGCTGTTGTATATAGTGCTGTTATAAACGTTGAGGTGCATGTATCTTTTAAAATTAGACTTCCCTCTGGATATATACCCAGAAGTGGAATTGCTAGATTATATGGTAAATCTGCTTTTAGTTTTTTGAGGAATTTTGACACTGTTTTTCCGTAATTGCCACACAAAACTGCATTCCCACCAGCAGTGTAGGAGGGTTCCCATTTCTCTACACCCTCTCCAGCATTTATCATATGTGGACTTTTGAATGATGGCTGTTCCATCTGGTGTGAAGTGATACCTCATTGTAGTTTTGATTTACATTTCTTATAGTTAGTGATACTGAGCATTTTTTCATGTGCCTATTGGCCTTTTGTATATCTTCATTGGAGAATTGCTTGTTTAGATCTTCTGCCCATTTTTGGATTGGGTTGTTTGGTTTTTTTTGTTATTAAGTTGTATGAGCTATTTATATATTCTGGAAATTAAACCTTTGTCAGTCTCATCTTTTGCAAATATTTTGTCCCATTCATTGGTTGTTTTGCTTATAGTTTCCTTCACTGTGCAAAAGCTTATAAGTTTAACTAGGTCCCATTTGTCCATTTTTGCTTTTATTTCTATTCTCTGAGCAGACTGACCTAGGAGAACATTGCTGAGATTTATGTCAGAAAATGTTTTGCCTATGTTTTCTTCCAGGAGGTTTATAGTGTCTTGTCTAATATTTAAGTATTTAAGCCATTTTGACATATTTTTGTGTATGGTGTGAAGGAGTGTTCTAACTTCATTGATTTACACGCAGCTGTCCAGTTTTCTCACTACCAGTTGTTGACAGGACTGTCTTTTCTCCATTGTATATTCTTGCCTCCTTTGTCGAAGATTAATTGATTGTTAGGTCTGTGGGTTCATTTCTGGGCTCTCTATCCTGTTTCATTGATCTGCATGTCTGTTTTGGTGCCAAAACCATGCTGTTTTGATTACAATAGCTCTGTAGTATTGCTTGAAGTCTGGGAGAGATATTCCTCCAGTGTCATTCTTTTTCTTCAGTATTGCTTTGGCTATTCTGGGTCTTTTGTGATTCCATATAAATTTTAGGATTATTTGTTCTAGTTCTGTGAAGAATGTCATGGATAACTTGATAGAGATTGCATTAAATCTGGATTGCTTTGGGTAGTATGGCCATTTTAACAATATTCTTCTAATCCAAGAGCATGGGATATCTTTCCATTTATTTATTTTTTTCATTTTTCAGTTTTATTAGGTAGACTTGTTATAATTTGACTGCAAATATACAGTGTATTGCATATAAATACATATACACAATATACTGTACATATTTTTAAAAATTTACATGTATGTACTGTTCATTGTTTCTAAGAGATTTAGAGATTTAGCTTTTTAAACTTACATAGTTATCAAAGGAATAAAGCCAACCACAAAATAAGAATTAATTCAAAATTATGCATACACTCCACTGTTAACAGCAACATTATTCATAATTGCCAAGATATGGAAGCATTGTAAGTGCACATCAATAGATGAATGGATAAAGAAGATGCAGCACCTATATGCAATGGAACACAACTCACCCATAAGAAAGAAGGATATTTTGCCATTTGCAGTCCTTCATTCACTTCAGGTGGGTGACCCACAAGCTGAAGATAATTAAGTCACAGAGGCCCTCCCACAGGAATGAGAGTTCTAAGCCCCACGTTAGGCTCCCCAGCCCTGAGTTCTGGCATTGGGAGGAGGAGGAGACCCCAGGACATCTGGTTTTGAAGGACAGAGGGGCCTAGCTCTAGGAGCCCCAAAGGACTAAGGGAAACAGAGATTTCATTTTCTTGGGAAGCATACATAGAATCTTGAGTGCACCAGGTCCAAAGGCAGAGGCAGTGATCATAGAAACATGGGCCAGGCCTGCCTGCTGGTTTTGGAGGGTCTCCTGGGGGCATAGGGGACAGCTGCAGCTCACCCAGGGGACATAAAAGCTGGTAGTGGACATTTTGGAACTGTTAATCTACATGAGCTTTCCTGGAGGCTGACATCTTGATTGGATCATTAGCACCAAGACCTAGTCTCATCCAACAGCCTAGGGAAGCTTCAGGCCAAACAATATACAGGGTGGGAACACAGCGCCACCCATCAGCAGACTTCCTAGGCCACAAAGGCCTCTAGACAAGGCCCTTCCCACAGATGTCCAGGACCAAGCTCCACCCAGCAGTGGGCAGGCACCAGCTCTTCCTGCCAGGAAACTTGCATAAGCCTCTAGTCCAGTCTCATCCACCAGCGGCAGATACCAGGAATAAGAAAACAACAATCCTAAAGCCTGTGGAAGGAATTCACAAACACAGGCCAGACTCTACATTAGAACCAGCTGAACCACAGCCTTTGGGTGACAAGAGAGGAGTGTACTGCTGGGATGCATAGGACGTCTCCCACAGAGGGCCACCTCTCCAAGGCCAAGGAATGTAACTAACCTATCTAAAAATACAAATAGAAAGATAAACAATATGAGGCAGCAGAGGAGTATCTCCCAGGACAAGGCACAAGATAAAATCCCAGAAGAAGAAATAAGTGATGAAGAAATAGGCAATTTGTCTGAGAAAGAGTTTAACGTAGTGATGGCGAAGATGTTCAGAGAACTAAAGATGAGAAGTATAGATGCAAAGAGTGAAGATTAATACCAGAAATATATAGGAAGCCTCTACAAATCAATAAAAAGACAATTTATATAAATAGCAAGAAAAAAAAGTAATTCCCCCCAAATAAATGAAATCATCTGTAACAATAGGTAAGGATGCAGAACTTCATTACTAATCTTAGATTTGCAAATTAAAATCATTATATATATTTCACCCATCATATTTACACAAACTAAATACTATGTTCAGGGTTAGCAAGTGTGCAGTAAAACAGGCACTTTAATGTACAATTTGCTGAAAACATTGGAATTATTTGTTGGAAGTACATATAACCTTTCACCTGGAAAATCCACACCTAGGAATTTATGCCAAAACTCTAATTGCTTCTAAACTTGAAAATATATTAATAATCTTGATAATTCCAGTCATTTTGCAAAAGACTGGAAACAAATAAAGGAACATCACTTAGCAATGTGTAAGTCAACTAGGAAATTATGCCATAAGATGTAATATTTACCAAGTGATACAGACCTGAATCATACGGAAAAATATTAAAAGTATGCATTTTTTTTAAAAGATGATGAAAAGACAGCCTGGGAGACAGAAAACCACATATCTGACAAAGGACTGTTATCTATAATATATAAAGAAAACTCAGCAATAAAAAAGCAAATAAGCCAATTAGTGTCTAGTTTAATTCCGTTGTGGTCTGAGAGCAGGCATTGTAGGACTTTCTTTTAAATCTGTTATAGTGTGTTTTATGACCCAGAATGTGGTCTATCTTGGTCAATTTTCCACATGAGCTTGAGAGGAATGTTTGTTCTGCTGTTATTGGATGAAGTAGTCTGTAGATGTCTATTATATCCAGTTGATTTATGGTGGTGTTGAGTTTAACTATGTCTTTTCTAATTTTACTGTAAACTCTCTTAAAACTGCTTTTGTCATGTCCTATAGATTTGGAAAGTTTTTTTTTCCATTTTCAATTGTCTTGAGGTATTTTCTGATTTCCTCTTTGATTTTTTCATTGACCCTTTGGGTTGTTTTAGTAGCATGTTGTTCAGTCTCATGTGTTTATGTTTTTCCCATTTTTCTTCCTGTTAATTGATTTTTAGTTTCATATTGTTGTGTTTGGAAAAATGCTTAATAAAGTTCCTGTCCTCTTAAGTTTGTTGAGACTTTTTTGTAGCTTAGCATGTGAACATTCCATGTGCACTTGAAAAGAATGTATATTCTGCTATTTTTGGATGGAATGTTCTGTAGATATCTGTTAAGTCCAGTGGATCTAATGTGTCATTTAAGACCACTGTTTCCTTATTGATTTTCTGTCTAGGTGACATGATCATTAGTGTTATATCCTCTTCTTGTGTTGATCCCTTTATCATTATATAATGTCCTTTATCTTTTGTCATAAACTTGTCTTATTGTCTATTTTGTCTGATATGAGTATTACTACCCTCGCTTTCTTGTCATTTTCATTTTCATGGAATATCTTTTTCTATCCCTTCATTTTCTGTCTGTGTGTGTCTTTTGCTCTGAAGTGAATCTTGTAAGCAGAATGTAGATGGGTCTTATTTTTTTATCCAGTCAGCCACCCTATGTCTTTTTTTTCCAATTGAACTATATAGTTAGTTTCCAATGTTGTGTCAATTTCTAGTGTACATCATAATGTTTCAGTCATAAATGTACATACATATATTCCATTTCATATTCTTTTCATTATAGGTTACTACAAGTTGTTGAATTAGTGAATATAGTTCCCTGTGCTATACAGTATAAACTTGTTTATCTAATTTATATATAGTAGTTAGTATCTGTAAATCTTGAACTTCCAGTTTATCCCTTCCTACCCCCTTCCTCCACTGGTAACCATAAGTTTGTTTTCTATGCACCCTATGTCTTTTGATTGGAGCATTTAGTCCATTGGCATTTAAAGTCATTGTTGATAGGTATATACTTATTGCCATTTTGTTATTTGTTTTCTGGTCGTTTTATAGTTGTTCTGTCTTCTTTTAGTTTCTCCTTTGTGATTTGATGATTTTCTTAATGATATGCTTGTGTTCCTTTCTTTTTAGCTTTTGTGTATCTATTGTAGGTTTTGATTTGTGGTTACTATGGGATTCATATATGGTGACCTATAACTATAGCTTCTATCTTATAAACTGGTAGTCATTGAAGTCCAAACATACTTTAAAATATCTACCTTTTAATAATTCCCTCCCCAACATTTTGTGTTTTTGATGTCTTATTTTGCATCTTCACTTTTATCCCTTTGATCTTTATTGGTTTTACAATTTCTTGTTTTTTAATCTTCCTCCTGGAGTATTTAAGTGGTTGTTGCTTAGCCTTTATTATATATTTGCCTTTACTAGTGGGATTTTTCCTTTCCTATCAGTTCTTGTTATAGCCTTTTCTTTTCCACTTGCAGAAAACTTTTTAACATTTCTTTTAGGGCATGTTTAGTATTGATGAATTATTTTAGTTTTTGCTTGTCTGAGCAGTTTTTATCTCTCCTTCAATTCTAAATGATAATCTTGCTGGGTAGAGTATCTTAGGTTGCACTTTTATCCCTTTCAGCACTTTAAATATATCATGCTGCTTTCTTCTGTCCTGCAAAGTTTCTGCAGAAAAGTAAGCTGGTAGCCTTATGGGGGTTCCCTTGTTTATGACTCTTTCTTTTGCTGCCTTTAGAATTCTCTCTTATTTTTAACTTTTGCCATTTTAATTTTGGTATGTCTTGGTTTGTGTCTATTTGGGTTCATCTTGTTTGAGTTCCTCTGTATTTCCGTACCTGGATATTTGTTTCCTTCTTTAAGTTTGAAAAGTTTTCAGCCACAATTTCATCAATACATTTTTGACCTTTCTCTCTGTCTCCTCCTTCTGGGACTCTTATAAGGCGAATGTTGGTATGCTTGGTGTTATCTCAGAGGTCCCTTAAAGTGTTCTCATTTAAATTTTTTTTTTTCTTTTTGCTGTTCTTATTGGGTGATTTACATATTTCTATTTTCCAGATCACTTATGCTTTCTTCTGTATTACTTAGTCACTTGTTAATTCCCCCTCATGTGTTTTTCATTTCAGTTACTGGGTTCTTTAGTTCTGACTGATTCTTTTTTATATTTTCTAATTATTTGTTAAAATTCTCACTATGTTCATTTATTCTTTCCCCTAATTCTGTTGGCATTCTTATTACTAAAGCTTTAAATTCTATCTGGTAAACTGTTAGTTTCTTTAGTTGTTTTTTAGGAATTTTCTCTTGTTCTGTTGATTGAAACAAATTCATCTGTCTTCTCATTTTGCTTAACTGTCTCTGTCTTGATGAAACTAGGTGGAAAAACTACCTACTGAGGTCCTGAAGGGAGATCCTTGTCTAGGAGAGTACACGTGCCCAGTGGCTGTGATGGGAGAACTGGATATGATGTGAGCATGAGTTCTGTCTTTTCCCAGCATGTGCTGGCAGCTCTCAGCTTGGTAGGAGACAGCTAAAAATGGAGGGACTAGAGCCAGAGCCAGGTGTGAGCCAGGATTTTTTCTCTGCTCAGTGGCCAATATAACTGTATTGGCGGCAGTGTCAAGTCCCAAGTTGCTCAAGGAGAAACTCTAAGGGTTAGGTCTGAGCTGGCTTCATTCCTTCTAAGTATGTGCTCTCTTCCCTCCCAGCACGGGTACCTTCAACCCAGGGGGCTGGAGCCAGAGGGGCTGGTGCAAGTGCTTGGTGTGGGTCTGGGTACAGGCTGTGACATCCCCAGCCACAGTCAGAGTCTGAACTGCTTTTGATGCACTGGTTTTGTAAGCACCATTAATGGCTGCCCCTGCACTATTCAGATGCTGTTCTAGGTTTGAGCTGCCTTTGTTCTTCACAACTGTGCACTCCCCTTGGCCACTTAAAACCCTCACCCTAGTGTAGAGCTGGGCTACAGAGCAGGCAGAGCTGGTGTGGGTGCTTGGTGTGGGTCTGGGCCAGGCTATGGTGGTCTCAGCTGCAGTTAGAACCTGGAACCACTTCAGTTACACTGTCTCTGAAAGTGCTGGTAATGGCTGCCCCTTCCCTGCTTAGACGCCATTTTGCATCCCAGCTGGCATAGTCCTTCACAACTGAGCACTTCCCTCAGCTGCAGCAGCCCCTGCCCTAATGTGGAGCTGCATTGTGAAGCAAGGGAGGCCTGAGCAGGCACTTGACTTAGGCTGGGTGACACACTGTGGAAGTCAAAGGAAATGAACCAGAGTCCAGTGCAGTTTCAATTTGCTTTCTCTGTCTTGTTTCAGGAGTAAGCAAGTGTTGCGCCTCTCTTCATGAGTTGAGTCTAGATTTCTTACAAGTCCCCTTGTTAGTGTCACTGGTTTTCTAACTAGCTAAGGAGACTTGTTTTCCTGCTGTTAGACAAGTCTGAGTGCCCAGTATGTGGTTTGAACTGCTCACTCCCCAAGGAGGATTCCCTTCCTCTGTGTCACCTCATAAGGGCACAGGTCCCAATGTGATTGCTTCTCTTCTCTTCCCACTGAATTCCAAGTGGATCTTTCTTACAGCCCTGGTTGTATAAGGGTTTTTCTGCTAGTTTCCAGTTAGTTTTCAGTGAGAATTGCTCCACCTGTAGATGTATTTTTGAGGTGTTCCTGGGGAAAGGTGATTTTTGCATCCTACTCTGCCATCTTGATCTTGATCCCTCCTCTTATTGCTCAGATCTTTTATTTAGATCATATTTTTTCTGCCTTCAAGAATAATGCTTAGAATATCCTTTAGTGAGGATGTGTTTATGATGATTTCTCTTTTATTTGAACATTTGTTTATCCATTCTCATCTGGAAAGGATATTTTTGTATGATACGTATTTCTGGTTGGCACCCTATATGTTTTCCTAGAAATTTCTCTTAGCACACTGAAGGTACCATCCTGCTTTTGGCTTTTTTTTGTGTGTCGTTTGTCAATTTAACTGTTAAACTTTGAAGATAAGGTATCTTTTTCCTCTCTTGTAGCTTTTCAAATTTTTTTTTTTTGCCTTTGATGTTTTAGCAGTTTCATATAGTATGTTAAGATACACACTTTATTTTATAGCTTCTTGAATCTGTAAATTAATGTCCTTTATTATTGCTTCGTCAAACATTTTAATTGTTTTATTCTGTTTCCTCCCCTTTTGGAAATCTGAATAAAAATTATGTTAATTTTCTAATTCTATCTTCTGCGACTCAGTTTCTTTTCTATATTTTCAGTTTTGCTTTTCTGTGCCTTATTCTGATTTATTTTGACTATTCTTGTCATTTACTAATTCTCTTTTCATTTGTTTCTCATTCATTATGAACTCTTCCAATTTTATTTTCAGTTATTAAGGTGTTTATTTTAAAATGTTATTATTTTTCAAATCTGCTATTCTGCTTTATGTAGTTTTCTATTTCTTGTTATTTACAGGAGTTTTCTTGTTTAAATATACTAAGAATAGCTGTTTTATGGTTTTTTTCTGGTAATTCTTTATCTTAAAGGTTTGTGAGCCTTATACTGTCTTTTTGTTTCTGGTAGTTTTTAGTCCAAGTGCCTTGTTTTATTGGGTGCCTTGTTGTCTTTGATTCCATTTCATTATTTCTCTTGAAAAAATTATTTGTAGGTATAATAAGGCCTGCCTGTTATATAGGTAACTTAACTTCCTCCTTAGAGGATTTGTATTTACTTTTACCATGTGCATGGTGGCTCTACAAACTTAAGTCAGTTTCATGGCTTTGGATTAATTGGACCATTCTAGTGATTGAACCTGTGCTGCAAATTTGCTTGAGGGTTTAGTTTACTTTTGCTTCCTCCGTATATGTTGTTTGTCCTAGCTTATTGTACAAAGATTTAATTCTTGGGCTTTCTACCTTATTCAGTCTTTGGATTTTCATATTTCTTTTCCTCACTTCATCATAATTTCAAATCAAAAGTCTAGTTTTTCCAGGACCTGCAAATGACCTTGGGGCAAAAGCAGGTTTTTGCATATATTACTTCTCCAAGTTTCTATTTTCTCTTCATTTTGTGCCTGGCAATTTCTTATTATTTTGTTGGGAATTTAATTATTTTAATATTCTTGATATATTATCCTGAACTTTCATTCCTTTTTAGAGGAATGTTTGTTTGAATGGCATACCTTATCATTACCCTAATGGAGTTTCCAGTTTCAATTTTATATGTCATTTCTAGGTAAGTTTTAGGTTTGTGGACATCTTCCTTACTTCTTTTAGTTTTTAAAGAATGATATAATACCTTTTGTTTTAATCCACAGCCAGTAATTCTAACATTTGAAATCTTGCAGTCAGGTCCAAGTCTGTCTTTTGTTCATTTTGCTGACTTTACTCATTGTGCTTTGTGATTACTCTGTGTGTTAGTCTTGTGATTTTTGATTATGAGGTCATGCAATTTCATCTGTGGATATTCTTTAAGGCCTGAGTTGGATGTATGTTTTTACAGAGAAAATTTTCTTTTGTAGCTTCTGGAATCCTGGAGGAACTTAGGGGAACTTCAAATTAAGTTTTGGCTTGGAGCTTTTTAGGATATTCAAGAAGCATATATTCAGTTCCTACACATGCCTAAGTACTAGTTTGTGATCATGATTTCTAAGAAGAGACACTTATTAATAACAGACCATAATAGTATCATAATTGATAGTCTTTAATTATCATTTCCTTCTCTCCATATCTGCTTTTCCTATTTTTTTTTTCCGGAGATGGACCACTGATCTCTTAATTTCTTCACAGATTTTGAGAATGGAATTTTTACAAAAATATAAACTGGAAACATTATTCTGTTGCTTAACATCCTTCATTATTTTTCATTGGTTATGAAGTTGTATAAATCCTGAACAAGTTGTCTATAAATCCTGTTACGATTTTTGTCCTTATTTTTCCAATCATATCTGATTTGATTTTTCCCTTATAATTTAAATTTCAAATGTATTAAAAAATACATTTTCTTTAGACTCCAAAATGTGTCATCTTGTCTCTTTCATTTTTGCCTTTGTATATGCTCTTTCACCTGTCTTGTGATATCTTTCTTCCCCGACTCCTGTTACTCTTGTTAATTGTTACTGGCTTTCAAATGTTTCAACTCAGCTATTACTTTCTGGAAGCCTACCTTGAACTCTCCCTCTCTATGTCTATCTTCCCTTACCTCTAACCCTTACCATTTCTATTTGGCTTAGGTGTTCTCTCTATGTATATTCCTAGAACTTCTAGTGAGTACCCATCAGTACTTATCTTTGATAATTTTCTGCCTGCCCAGTTGTGTTGTAAATACCTTGAATTTTAAACAGTCTTTAACATTTGTTGACTATACGCTAGACACTGTGGTTAAACATTTTAAATTGCATCATCTTGTTTAATCCTAACAGCAACCCTTCAAGATGTGAGTAACTATAATTTTCCATGAGGGAAAAGTAGAGACAGACTGGTTAAGTATCATACCCGAGTCTAGGTAACTAGTAAAAGGAAATAGAATGATTTAAACCAACGAAGAGCATGAACTTTTTTCCCTTAGTGTTTTTATGAGGTTTAAAAGTGAATGCACACATATAAAGCATATAGACGAGTATCTAGCACTTAGAATTTAGTAAATATTAGCTATCATGTGACGTCAGTAGCTTTTTGGGTAATATTTAAATAAGTAATATAATAATTCAGAAAAATATAAAAATCAAGATAGGAAATAATGAAAATAAATCATGAATAATTTCACCAGTAGGAGATGAATAACTCTTGAAATTTGTGTGTGTTCTTTCCTTTCATGTGCACTATTTATATAAATATTGTTTTTAACTTGCCCTTTTTATTCTATGGTATTTTATGATATCCAAATTAGTAATAAATAAATAAATAAATAAATAAATAAATAAATAAATAAATATCTATATCATCATTTACAGTGGCTATATGGCATACCATTGTATGTATATATCACCATAATTTAATTTTTCTCCTGTTGGATATTTACGTTGTTTCCATTGTTTAGTTGTTACTAAAAATGTAGCACTGAAAGTCCTTATCTAATCATCTTTGAGTGCTTAGATGATAGCAATCTTGAAAAAATAAAAGTTGATGATGACCAATACAGTGCATCTATATTTGCATAATTCCTCCTCATTTTGGAGTATGAAATAGAGGAAAAAAGTAATTGTTACAAATAGTTTGTTTTCTTGGTATGTATTTTCTATTGAGTACTACCTATCTACAACTTTCTCTTTTAGAATTACAGAATGAAAATTTAAAAGAATCAAATGAGAAGCAAGATCATTTGACATCAGTACTAGAAGATACTAAAATGTCTTTGCAAAGAAGTGTGGTATGATATAAAAACTGATTAGTGTGTGCTAATTCTCACCCCATCAATCAGTCAACAAATGTTTATTGAATGCTAATACTATTTACAAGGACCTGAAGCTTCAAATAGAGAAGATACAATTCCAGTCTACAAAATGCTTAGAGTTTAATTGGAGACATTTGATAAAAACATATCAAAAGTATGATTAAAATACAAGACTATGCTGGGAACCAACGTGATTCAGGCAAAAATTCTACAATAGTTTTAAAAATGGAAATAACACTATGGGCTGGATTGGTTAGGAAGACTCCATGGAGTGGTTGGAATTATAGGTGTGCTTTGGAGGAATGGTGAATTGAAATAAGAGTAGTGGATGGGACATTCCAGATTAGCCAGGATAGGGTAAAGGAGGGGGTGAGAGGATAAGGAGAGAGGGAGGGAAAGGCAGTCAATTACAGAAAGCAGATGAATTCAGCTTTTTCATGAGGCCCTTACTTCATAGCTTTTGTTTGTACTGTATTTCATTTAGAGTACTCAAAAGGCTTTAGAGGAGGATTTACAAATAGCAACAAAAAAAATATATCAGCTCACTGGAGAAAAAGAAACTCAAAAGGAAGAATTTAATAACGCTAAAGCTGCCCATTCATTGGTGGTTACTGAACTTAAAACTACTATCTGCAACTTGAAAGAATTATTAACAACAGAACAGCAAAGGTAAATATACTTATTTAGCTGAATAAAAACAATTTACTTCTAATATTCAATGCCATTTTCTATTCCTTGTCAACTGACTTGTAATTCCTATAGTAACTATAATCAAGTGTCTTTTTATGTTCTATCAATTGGGAACACATTTTAAGAATTTGTATTGGGTAAGTAGATATCCCAGGGAAAGAGCAGGTATTCCCATGCATGCTTTTCATAGCGTTCAGCAATATGGATAAGCTCATGAGTGCTGATGCAGTGATATGACGTATTTAATTAAACTGTGGATTATTAAATAGAAATAACTTCCTAGGCTGTGGGTTTATTTTATTAGGGTCTGTAACCTTCTTTCTGACTTACAAATTTAGCAACTAGCCTTGTACAGAGTAGGTACTCAAAAATTTTTATTAAATCAATGGATTAATGAATATGCTTAACTATACATAAAATAAAGTATTCATTTGCATTTCATCTGAATAGTTTCTCTAAAACTTGAGTTAAAAACTTACTTTGTTTTTCACTACTTTGTATTAAGGGACTAGTTTTATAAAGCTGTGTTATGAGGCCTAGGTAATTATTTTTGTCCCATTAGTATAAGGGTTAATTAAGTCTATAGGGTGAAAGAGAGGAAAAAACTTCTCTCTGAAGTCAAACCTGAGCCTAGCAGAATTTCTTCTTTACTGCTTGTGTATGGTGAAGGAAGAAAGGCTAGATTTTCTTGCTAGCTAATCTTATATATATTTTTGATTGGCCGTTCCAGGTGATTTTCAAATTTAAAATTTCTAAGTGACCTTAAATGTCATCTGTTCCAATTATCTCAGTTTTATAGATGAGGAAATGGAAAGCCAGCGTAGTTAAGAGAATTGCACAGTTCTCATATTTATATTATTCCTAAGGCAGAATTCAGTATAACAGTAGTTATATGCTCAATCTCTTTCAAAGTTGTAGGAAGCATTAATTTGATTATCATCAATACTTAAGAGATAAATCATGACAATAAGCTTTAAAGTTTTATGTAGATGCAATTGATACACAACTATGTATGTATAATAGTAATATCTTGTTTTGAAATGTTACACTATCTGGCACAAAGTAGGTAGTAAAAAATGTGTAATAATTGAATGAGTGAGTCTGTGCTAAGATATATTGTTGCTAAATTGCATCAGTTTTAGTTACTAGATTAAATTCTCAGTAAAAGAATATTTTACATTGTGAACTAATATAATTATTTTGCAAGATTGGGAAAAAGTGAAGATCAGTTGAAAGTACTTACCATGGAGCTTCAGAAGAAGTCAAGTGAACTGGGTAAGATTTAGAGAATAACATGTATATATGACAATATTAATTATATAACCATAAACATTATTTCAGAACAAAATATATTTTCTCCTCTGTTGTTTACCAATAGTGATTATTTGATAACTTTTTATTTGATTTTTTGAAGATAGAAAATTTAAATCTTAAGAAACACTGTCCAGTTTCATAATGCAGTTCATAGGTGTCCAGAAGTATAAGGAGCCAAGAGATGTTTTTGTAGCCTTTTTTTCTTATTTTAGAATTCAGAGGCCTTAATAATTCTTAGTGGGAAAGGTCTGCTATATTTTAATTGAATTTTGAAATTTCATTGATTAGTCATGTTGGACTATGAATTATTATAAGAAAATGTGATCCTATTTTATCATATGGTGTTGTTAATCAACTTTCATGGCTAAGAGAGAGAGAAGTTCAATTGATTTATGAGCTTATGACCATTTAGTTAGCTAATTCTAATAATTCTATGCTTCATATTTACAAAGCTTCATATCAACAAATGTGGAGATTTATAAAGCTATAAAAACATTTTTTCCAATTTTGGTGAAAAGAATTATTTGTATCAATTAAAATAATTCATAGGTAGGTGTTTTTCTAAAAATCTCTATAATTTTCTGTAATCTTTATTATTAGCTTTGAATACTTACCTGATTAAAATAATTATCAGTAATAGTGCTTTATTTGGATGATTGGTTGAACTTTGAAACACTGTTTTCCTTTTGCAATGCTTAATTTTCCACTATAGACTAGATTAACTTTTGAACACCCAAAACTGTTTTAACCAATTGTAAATAATTTTTTAGTATTATTTTATATTAGAGTGATTGTAAATGCACTTTTCATCCAATTTTTAAGTCTTCTTTTAGAGCAAAACATACTATTTTAAATCACTGCGTGTATCTATGTTCTTTAGAATTGGTCAATTGAATGTTGTAGACTAAATAGTAATTTTAGTCCTTAAAATATCGTTAATGGATATTTATTTGTAACAATTAAATCTGACATTGAATATTAATAGCTGTTATTGTCATATTAAAAAAATCAAATGCATAATGTGATATTTCTCTTAGTAGAGCAATATATAATGAGAAGTTTGGATAAGGAATTCTAGAATTGTGAAATGGTTCTGTGTGTGTTTCTTAGCATTATCTTAGGTGCTGTGAAAACATACAAGAAGTGAAATATCATGTCCTTGAGAAATCTCTATTGTAGGACAAAGTTTGGACACAAAATCATTAGAGCAGTATTTCCAAAATTTAGGGAGTGAGCAAGAATTTTGTTTAGGATAAGGGAAAGAAATATTAGAACTTTTATTTCTATTTATTTTTATGCTTTATACATGTTTTATAACAAATAATACCATAATACACATATTTATGTTTTTTATAAATTTACAAAACATAAATATGTATTTGTGTTATATACATATTTATATATTTGAGATAAGTGCTCATAGATTTCTTATTGATGGAAATGTGATAATGCTGTTAAAAAGAGAAAGCCAAAGGTGTCAGGGTGGACTGCAGAGTTGGAAAAGGCTTTATAGAAGAGGTAGCTTTCAAAGGTAGACTTTAAGGTATAGAGAAGCTTTGGGTAGTTGCAGAAATGATGGAGTGTGCAAAGTATTATGTATAGGAGAGTATCATTAACAGTGATATAAGTATCCAATGTTAGTTTATTTTCTTCTTTGGTTAAATGTATAGTTCTCAAAACCAAAAAATCTCCTTTTTCCCTTACTTTCACTTCTAACTGGTTATTCAGTGCTATTGTTTCTAACTCTTAATATCTAGCTGTTAAAATCTAACTAATTTAAGAGTTTCTAACTCTTAAATATCTTTTTTTCTGTTTATTTGGGGGGGTAGAGGAGGGAATTAGGTTTATTTATGTATTTTTTAATTTTTAAAATTTTATTTTTTAGTGGAGATACTGGGGATTGAACCCATGACTTTGTGCATGCTAAGCACCCAGTCTACCATTGAGCTATATATACCCATCCCACCCCCGCATCTGTGAAATATCTTTTGAATCTTCCCCCTTTTCTTCTCTGCAGATCTAGAACAGTTCAAATCCTCATTTTTTCTTTCCTGGTTAGTAGAATTTCAAGCACATTCTCTTAGTCTAGCAGAGGGATGCATGTGAGTAATATAATGGAACCCAAACTGAATTTGACAGATTAACCATCAAATCATGCTTCAGACTACCCTCATTGTCCTCATCTTTGTTCATCCATTTTTGTGTTTACTAGGCTTCTGTTTGCTTTGGCTTTCATTCATAACCTTATTCCTTCCTGCAATAGATCTCATTCTTAGCACTTTGTTTCCTGGCTACATTTTGCTTTCTTAATGGGTGGTATTTTCTTAGACTTACATCTTGATTAGAGTATGCCGCCATTGTTCCCTTAGCAGTCTCAATCATTGACTTATCCTAGATTGCTTTTTTTTCTATGCAATACTCAGATACAGTGTGCTCTACCCCTTATGTCTTGACGTTAGATTGGGACCTGACATCTCTGAGCAGGACTAATTGCGGTATTTTTAGAATCAGTCTTTTTGTTTCTGGTCTTGTCTACCTTTTGTTCATTCTCTGCACTAATACTAGAGTGTTCTTTAAAAGTACAAATCTAATTTTTCTGTCTTGCAGATTTAAGAGTCATCTAATTGCCTAAGTTCAAATTCTTTAAATACCAGGTGTCTTTTCACTCTTCATTTAAAGAATAAGCTAGTGCTTACCAAGTAAGTTAAAGCCAACTATAAATACAGAATCTTTGTCAAATAATTTTTCCTCAATTTCTTTATTTGGTGCAGATTTCTTTGCTGCTTCATGTGTCTCCCATCTTCAGTTCAGTCTAATATAGTTCTAAACAGGTTTTACTACTATAGTCATTTTTTTGTATCTGTACCCATGTTTGTTTTCACTCTGGTTATGTAACAGGTGTTCCTTCTAGTTTTTTCTATTGCTGCTTCTTTGGTTATTAGATACAACAGTAACTATTGAATTTAGACTTAGATGTTTATTCCTCATTTAGCTTTGGATATATAAACAGACATGGTCTTTATTTTCATGAGACTTTGCACTCTACTTGGGGCCACATAAAATGAATAATCACAAATAAATATTTAATTACAGATTGGGATAAGTGTTATGAAGGAAATGAAAATGATAAAATATAAGAAAATAATAAGGCCTAGTTTCGATTTGTTGATCAGGATGGCCTTAAACTGAGACTTAAATAAGTGAGACTTAGTTAGGGTGAAGCATGTGAGTTAGAGAGAGCTTTTTAGTCAGGAAAAGCATGTAGAAATGCTCTGAGATGTGAAGGAGCTTGGTTAATTCATGGGACTGAATGAAAGCCTTTGTGACTGAGTGTAAGAAGCAATATGGAAAGGGAAATGAAGTGAGTGTGGGGTGATAAGGAACAAATCAGGTATGACCAAGGAAAGGAATTTTGCTTTTATGATAATAGCAAAGGAACACCATTGAAAGATTTTAAGTAGAGGAATGACATGATCTTGCTTACATCTTTAAAGGATCATTGTAACTTCTGTATGGAAAAAAATTTGGTTTTGGGTGGGGAGTGCTGGTAGCAGGAAAAGAATATAAGTGGAAAAATCAGGTAGGAGGCTATTTGAGTGGTACAGATATGAAAGACATCTGTTAAAAATGGAATTGTTATCACACTTCTGCTAGCACTTGGTGAGCCCGTTAATCTGAGGACATTTTGTCTGTCTTCAGCTTTTAACATTTTTCTTTTTTTTCTTCTCTTCTAGTGTCATTGTTCTCTCGCTCTCGCTCTCTCTCTCTCTGCCACTGCCACTGCCTCTGCCTCTGTCTCTCTCTCTCTCTCCTCTGAGAGTTGGATTTTGCAAATTCTGGATCTATCCTTCATGTCCAAATTTTTTCTCCTTAAATTTCTACCTTCTAGTTCTTTTTCTGCAGAATTTGGGGAAATATTTTTTCCTGATTCAATCCTTAGGTATGTTTATCTTGCTATTTAAAAAACCTTAGTTGTCTAATTTTAAATTTCTAAGACCTCTAGGTAATTTATTTCATGGATATAGCATCCTGTTGGAACATTTAATATCTACTTCTGTTTATTAATTTTTTTCTCCTTGGATTTTATTTTAGTTCTCTTAATTGAATTTGGTGCCTTTCATGGTTTTGCTTTTTCTTCACCGATTGTTGATTCTTGATTGCTTACTCATCTAAGTATCTGAGAATCCATCTTCTTCTATGTCTATGTTATAATCTGATTCTTCTGATTATGGGGAGAGATGGTAGGCGCTGTAAGGAAGAGTGGGCTTGGTAGCTTGTCTTTTGGGTATAGAGAATGCTTGTGTTGCTTAGAGATTATGAGCTGTCAGGGACAGTGCCAAATCTGTTTGGTTTCCCAGAATCCTTGATTTAACCTGAGGTAGGCTGTATGTGTGTATGGGAGGGTGGGTGTGTGTGTGTGGTCACCTGGTCTAGTTGTTCACATAGCCTTAATGAATTAATATGGATTCTCCTCCCCCTTCCCAAGGATCCCTCAACTTTTTGGTTTGTTAATGGTAGGCTGTCTGGTTTTTGTTAATGTTTATATATATATATATATATATATATATATATATATATATATATATATATATATATATATTCTTTTAAAAAATTTATGGGATTGGGGATGAGTGAGAATGTGGACACATGCTCAGTCCACTATCTTGAACCAATCCTTGAGTTTTAAAAAATTAACTGTTTTTACCTAAAATGAAACTTTGTGGTTCAATAAGTTTTGCATATCAGGTTTTTCTTTTAAACTCTATATTTGCATTTTTAATTTTGTTTATTTTTCTTAGAGACTTTGGGCAATTATTTCAAGTTTTTTGTTTGTTTTTAATGTACAGAGTCTGGGAAATTTTCATTCAATCTATTGTATCTCCTATAATTAATAACCCTTAGCAGTGAGGAAAGATGTTTCAGGTATAATAAAATTTTTGATGACAGCTAGACATCACTTGGAAACTTTGTAGCTATTTTTAAAATGTAAGAAAGGTGGGTGGGAGGTATAGCTCAGTGGTAGAGTGTGTGCTTGGCATGCTTGGGGTCCTGAGTTCAATCCCCAGTGCCTGTGTTAGGGGGAAAAATAAAAAAGTTTTTTTAATGTAAGAAAGAAAAAAGCAGGAGATTTGAGCTGGAAAGATTTTCTAATTCATTAGTCTAATGTTGAATTCGTGGAAGTATAGAAAGAAAAGCGTTGAAAATCATTGTTATTTAAAGTGAGAAGAAGGGTGTTGGCAAAGAAAACAAGAGTAAGAGTTAGGAAACAGGAAATACTACTAATACAAGATCTTGAAAATCAAAGGGAGACAAGTAGAGAGTGGCTAGTAGTATCAAATGCCAAAAGCTCCACAATGATGAGGACTGAGAATTGCACCACAAAATAGTTATCGGTGATCTTTGAGATAATAATTTTATTAATGGAGATAGACATTAGCTTTGCATAGGATTAAGAAAGAAATGTATAGGTAACAAACAGGAATTTGGCTACAAAAACAAAGTAAGAAATTTGACAATAGTATGAAAAGGATAGATCACTCAGATATTTGTTTTGTATTCAAATAGATGTTTAGATGGGATGGGGGAAATTAAAGATTCGTCTACAGTCATTGTATATTGCTAATATAGCAACTGAAGTCTTAGAGGAGGTAGGAATGTTGAGATCCAGAACAGTGGTCAAGAGATAGCTTGAGAAAAGTGGATTACTTCTCCTTTTAAATTTGGAGTGAAGATTAAGAGGCCAGATGTTTAGACAGTGGTGAGTTGAAGGTAAATGCACATGCTGTGTGACTTCATTCTAAATATATTTTATATAGATCCATTGCTTATTTTGTTTAATGAACTTGGGCTCGTTTGGTTGTGGAATTAACTTTATAGGAACATTACTATTAATAGTTATCTTTATTATTTTGCATAGTTTCATTTGGAATTCCTCTATTCTTTACAGTGCTCTAGTTGCATTAGCCCATCTCTTTTGGTTTTTCCCTCAAATGGTATTCTTATTTCTTGTCTCTCTTTTCCTATTCTTTTAGTCCAGCTTTTAACACATTTATATTCTTTTGCTTTTTTTAGAAGAATTGACTAAGCTGAAAAATAACAAAGAAGTAGAACTTGAAGAAATGAAAAATATCTTGGTAAGTATATAGTTTCTCTTATTAATGTATAGCAATTATTTTTCAAAATAGTTGAATCTAGTGACTTAGATTTTTATCCTATAGTGTTTTATGGTAGTTTTTTCAGCTAAAATATAAAAAAAAATTATATTTGATTTTAGTAAAGCGACATTTCTTTTTTTTTTCACATTTCTTATCTGTACCAATATTTACACGTTTTGATAATTGTCTTGGTGAAGGTGGTTCTATTATTTAAACATGTGTTGACAGTACATTTAAGTGAGATCAAATAAGCATATCATATAGCTGATTGTAAATTTGGTGTGCCTTTGATACCTTTGAGCCACAAAGGGGCAGTTTTGAGAAAGATATGTATGATATGTATTCATTACCTATGTTTAGTGTTCAGGTAGAACCATATTTAATGAATTTGTTAGGATAAGGCTTCATTATATTTTAATTGATTATAGCATGTAGAGCATGGGTTGGCAAACTTTCTTTGTAAAGGACTAAATAGTAAATACTTTAGATTTTGTGGGCTATATACAGAATGTTAATTTTCTCCTCCCCCTCTACTTTTTTCTTTTTTTATTTTGAACAATCTTGCAAAAATGTAAGAGCCATCTTATTATTTATTAGTTCAAGAGCCTACAAAAGAAATCTGTGGGCTGATTTTGCCTCAGAGGCTGTAGTTTGCTAACCCTTGCTTATAAAAGACAATATTGTTTGATTACAGATATATGATTACAGATATATATATTGCATCTCTACCTGATTTTGCAACTCCTAATTTTTCTATCTCTTGGGAAGCCTAGTTTCCAAATACTTATCCTTTTTTCAGTAAACTGCTTTTGCACAAATTCTTGTAAGTAATAATGTTTACATTTCTTTCAGATTTTATAATGTGAACCTATACTTCAAGTCTCAGCTTAAATATCAATTGGTGTTCTTAGCTAGTTTAGGTCTCTGTATAGCTTGTTCCCATAGCACCCTTGAATGTTTCCTTTATAGCACTTATCACATATGAAATTGATTTTTGGTATAATTATTTAAAGCTTTATTTGCCCGTAGAATCCCCTTTACTTAGCAAAATAGATGCCACACAGTAGGTGGTCAGTAAATAGTGAAATGAATGTATGCTCCAATAAGAGCTAAAAACCTATCCTGTTTGCCCTGTAACCTCAGTACTTAGCACAATGACTGATACTTTGTCAGCACTTTATAAATATTTGTCAACTGAGTTAACACTAAAGTATTATTTTTACACTCCTACATGGACAGAAATTGGTTTATGATTTTGTTATATTTCAATAGCAATAGAGCATAATTAATATCTTGGTCCTTAGAATTATAATGCTTTGATTAGTATCCAGTTCTTCTTAGCTGTATGACCTAGAGTAATTTACTTAAACTCTTGATGGCTTGATTTTTCCATCTATGAAATGGGGGAAATAATTGTACAGATCTCTTAGGGTAGTGGTGAGGGATGAATAATATAACACGTTTATTAATTTAACAAACATTTGTTCAGTTCCTTTTATGGTATAATCTGGGGTTGCTGTAGGGGAGCAAATGGATGCATATCCTGCTTTCATAGAGTTACAGTCACAAAATAATCACACATAAATACAAGCAGTGATTCAAAGGTAATAATACAATGGTGCCAAGGGCGATAAAGCATTAGTTCACAGTGCTGTTTGCATTTTGTAAAGCTCATTTGCTTTGCAGTATGAAGAACACAATATGCTAAGATAGAACAGTTAAGAACAGATGATCATAGGAGCCAGGTCTTTTTGATAATTTTTGATAATAGACATTCTGACAGGTGTGAGGTGATATCTCATTGTGGTTTTGATTTGCATTTCCCTAATGGTTAGCGGTGATGAACATCTTTTCCTATGCCTATTGGATATCTGTATGTATTTTTTGGAAAAATTTCTATTCAAATTCTCTTCCCCTTTTATAATTGGGTTGTTTGGGTTTTTTTGATGTTGAGTTGTATGAGTTCTTTGTATATTTTGGGTATTAAGCCCTTCTCAGATATATCATTTGCAAATATCTTATCCCATTCAGTACGTGGCCTTTTTTTGTTGTTGTTGATAGTGTTTCCTTCTTTGAGCAAAAGCTTTTTAATTTGATATACTCCCATTTGTTTATTTTTGCTTTTGTTTCTAATGCCTGAGGCAGCATATACAAAAAGATATTTCTATGACTAATGTTAAACAGCATACTGCTTATGTTTTCTTTTAAGAGTTTTATGGTTTCAGATTTTTCATTTAAATCTTCAATCCATTTTGGATTATTTTTTTGGGTATGGTGTGAGACAGTAGACCAGTTTCTTTTGCAAGTAGCTGTCCAGTGTTCCCAATATGAGCTATAGTTTGCTGACCCATGATTGTCTAGAACATTGAATTCAATTCTTGACACCTCATTTAAAATGATATATTGACAGAGTGAGCCCATCTGAAAGGAATGAGGCAATGTAAAGCCATTTCATAGCAGTAATAATAATAATAATTAGAGATTATAGAATAGTTAAGAGAAAAGTTAGAGAGTGATGATAACTCTCTTCAAATATTTCTCAGCTAATATGTGAAAGAGGAGTTAGACTTCTTTGTGACTACGGAATGCAGAGCAATGACCATTGCATGAAAGTTACAGGGAAGAACATTTTAGTAAAATATAAGGACAAACAGGATATAGAATAGTGAGTGAATAACAAATGCTAATAAATTGCAGTGATTTATGTGTAAGATAAAGTTTGAATTCAATGACCTGTATGATTTTTGTTTTTTTTAGTGATCCATTAAGTTTCAATTCTGTGATTCATGAATCAGACAGCATCCAATCTAGCAGATAGAAAGGCGCTCCTGTATGATTTTTTTCAAATAAAAAATTCCAGGGCTCTCCATTAAATCCTTTGTCATCATGTTTAGTTTTGGAATTTATTTAATGATGACTTTTTTTTCTCTTTTTAAAAAATTTTAGTCAAAGAGAAATTCATAATTCTCTTCACAATTCTATCTGGGCAGTTTGATACGATTGTCATGATTTGCTAATGTTCTTATAGGCAGAAAACCAAAAGCTTTTAGATGAGAAGAAACAGTTTGAGAAGACTGCTGAAGAATTAAAAGAAGCAGAACAAAAACTAGCTGGGCTTCTCCAAACCAGAGAGGTTTGTTTAAAAAGAACACATCCTTTTTTCAAGTATTTGTTAGTATGATACAGATTTACATTGTAAATTATGGTGTGGCTTTTAGTTTTGTGAAAGATTGCTTCACAAAATTTCTTTTAAAGATGTGTTCCTGCTACATTTAATGACAATAGTAAGATGACAGTAGTATGCATAATGCCATGGTTTATAACAATTAAATTTTTGAATGATATATTTAAATTTTAGCCTTTACTAAGTTAAGTTCTTACTTTACAATATTGTTATAGTGCTCATGTTATAATTTTAGAATGTCTTTTATTTTTAGAAAGTATGTTTTCAGTCTATTACAATATTACATTATAACTGTCTTTTTAATATAGTAAAAACAATTAGTTTTTCAGATACTGCCTAATTTCATTAATTAATATATTTCTTCTTAGTAATATGATATTTTAATTGAAATTAATACCTTGTATAAAATTGATAACAGTATTTTATAATATGCAAATATAATTTTACTGGTTGAGCTTCAGAATATCAAAATAGAATTTACTTATTGTATTGCATTTGTCATTGCTCATTGTTTTAAAATTATAATGATTATGGTATTAAATCTACTTAAATTTTTAAAATTTGACATTTTTATTAAATATATGACTTGCTTGCATAGTGATCATACTTTTTAAATGAGAAAATTGTAAAAACATTTGCTGTGATAATACATGTTTATTTTCCAGAAAAAAGTACATGATTTGGAAATAGAATTAACTGCCATTGCAACAAGTGAACAACATTATTCAAAACAGGTTAAAGAGCTGAAAACTGAGCTTGAAAATGAGAAGTATGTTTTCTATCTATAAAGTAGCTTATGTATTGAATTCCTAAGCTTTCTGGTAGTTAATAATAAGTTAGTAAATTATGTTCAATACTTATTTGAATAGGCTTAAAGTTGTGTTTTATTTTTAAGTTAAAGGTCAAAATAATTTATCGGTTTCATTGCTAAGGGAAGTACGTATCATTGACATAAGAAGAGTATATCACAAAGTTGAGAACTGCTTTAAAAGAGCAATTTATTATTTTTCTCAGAGATTATTTAGTTTCTCATAAAAATAATCATTTGTAGTTCTAAATAGTTATTTTGGTTGTTTTACTAAATTACTTCATAGGTTTGAACTGATGAAATGGCAAAATAAGAATTTATTTCTTACATTGTCCAAACAAAATATTTAATTGATTTTTACCTACTTAGTAAATTTAATTTCTAGAGAAAGTGGGAGGAAATAGTTTTTGTGTTATTACTCAGAGAACTAAACTCGAGTAGGCAATCTAGTGGTGAGCTTCATTTTTCCTTTCTGGTTGCTTCTCAACTCTACATAAAAATGAGAAATAATTAGTTTACTCAGCATCTTGTCCCTTCTCTTTCAGCTTCTGGTACCTTTTCAACAGTACTTTTATAGGGACTCTGGGTAAAATTCATTTATTAACCAAAATCCCTTTTAATGAATGAGCTGATTAGTATGAATTTGTATTATTGTTGTTATATTTGCTTTTTCAACTTTTCATTTTTTAGTTAAAACTTATATCTACTCCTTGATGAGTTTCCAGTGTCGGGACATAGGAGGAGATAATAGATGCTCCTGCTATCATTCCATAGAGCCCCACACTCCCCTTTCTTCATTTAAAATTGATTCTGGCTGAAGCCAATAACAGCAATAATCTCTCTTCCAATGTAGACTGTTTCAGACCTTGTAAGAGCAGTTTAAGTGTTGTGTACAAAGTTTTATTTATTTTCATGAGGATAGTTAAATGAAAATAATGTTTCATGTACTACTTAAATCAAATCTTTAGAAATTTGAAACAATTTCTAAGAGTCTACTAGAGAGAAAATATATGAAGAAAATAATGTACTTTTCAAAATTTGTGGAAAGGTAAAAGGGGAAGAGGTGTGGGTAATAGTCAAGGAAATATATGACATCTTGAAAAACATATTACAGAAAAATTTCAATTATATATGATGTTAAGAGGGAATAGTTTAATGAACCAGCATATACCTACTACCCAGCCTCAAAAATTCTTAACTAATGGTCAGTTTTATTCATTTATAACCCCAATTCTTCCTTTTTTCCCACTAAGATTATTTTGGATAAAATTACACATATAATTTTGCATGTGAATATTTTGGTATGACATGTTTTTTAAAAAATAGGCTTAAGAATACTGAACTAACTGCAAGCTGCAGCAGGCTTTCAGTGGAGAACAAAGAACTAGCACAAGAAACAAGTGATATGGCTCTAGAACTCAAGAAACAGCAAGAAGATATTAATGTGAGTTGAAAAAGACAGTACCAGTGACTTAGTTTTCTTACTGTAAAATTATGGGGTTAGATTAGATGACCTCTAAAGATTCTTTTAGCTTTGCAAGTCTGATTATCTTAGAGCTAATACCACTTTGTTGTAGAAGAAAAATATGCATATTGATCTTAGATGGTAATGACAGATGATAGAGACTCTCTATTGATAAAGTTACTCTAATTTTAAGCATTAAGATTTTTATAAAGTATTCAAATATTAATAAATTATATAAGGCACTGTGGAGGATACAATGATGAGTAAAATATCATCCTTCCTCTTAAGGAGTTTATGATTCAATAGAAAAAAAATGTCAAAATAACTTAAAATAGTATGTCATATGTATCATTTTGGGAATACAGTGTTATCATAGTTCACAGGATCATTTCTGCCTTGGGGAAAGAGAAGTGTTCAGAAAGAATATAGCATCAGTATACGCCTTAAAACATGAATAATTATGAGTTCAGTAGCTAACAGTGAATGGAAAAGCATTCCTTGAAGCCACAACAAAAGACACAAGTCTCAAAGTATCACTGGGAAACGGCAAGTAAGACTTGGTTTGTTAGCTACTGTGTAAGGATTGTTAGGGGAATAAAATAAGGCTGGAAAAGTAGTATGGAAGTATACAAGTTAAATAGCTCATTCTCTTGCTATTTATATATAACTCTTGCTAGTTATATGTAACTAAATGAATTTTATAAATTCTAAGACCAATAATGGTCTTAAATATTAGTTTCAATTTTATTTTTGTTGAAACAAAATAATGTAAACAACACTGCTTATTTCTTTAGAATAGCAAAAAGCAAGAAGAAAGAATGTTGAAACAAATAGAAAATCTGGAAGAAACAGAAACACAGTTAAGGCAAGACTAATGCATTGGCCTTTTTCTGGCAAAAGATTTTAGTATTTCTTTTCTGTTAACTTGTTAGAGTTAATTTGGATTAATCTTATGTTGAATATAGAATAAAGTAAAAAATTAGACTTAAATTACTGCTTTGGAATCCTGTTTAAAAATAAAACTGTAATAATGTCTATTTATATGTAGTGTTGAAATAGTGATATTACACATAGAAATTAGTTTCAAAGTATCATAGATTTTCTAATATTTAATACTTGTTTAACTAAGAAAGTACACTAATCATATGCCAGAAATTTAAAAGAGGTATTTTAAAAATTTAATATTATTTTAAGTATTATCTGTGTCTTTAGGTGTTTTCACAATCATCTATTTTAATGCCTGTATGCTAGTCACACAAGTTGCTTTAACATTATTTATTTTAATTTGGATATTTACATTTTCCAGTTTTTTGCTATCGTAAATAATAGTACAGTAAACATTTTGGCATATACAGATTTTTTTCTTACAGGATAAATTTCAAGTGGTAGAATTTACTGAGTCATACAAATAATTATTTCAATCACTTTTGATAGACAAATGATTTCTAATAGGTCTTATCGGTTGTAAGCTATGCAGTAAACCATTATTGTATGAAAATGCTAGTTCCAAAATGTTTTAATTACCTTTGGGTATTTTCATTAATTTATTTGATAATATAACAGATAAAAACAACTCATAGTTCTTATGATATATAATTTGCACATTTTGGGTAAGTTTTGGAATTTTTCACGTGTGCTTTCTACATTTCTTTCTAAATTGCTTATACCCATTGCCCACTAATGTTTTGAGATCTTGATTGTTTTCGTACTGATTTATTTAAGCTTTAAAAAGCACATTAATCCTTAATCTTTTTAAATTTACAGCACATATTTTTCCCAACCTGTTATTTTCCTTTCACTTTGAGTAGTTTTTTTTGTCATATAGAATTTTAAAAAAAAATTTTGTGTTAAATCTAATTGTCTTTCCTTTTGATATTTTTTCCCATTGCTTTTTTTTTTTTTAACACATTTATTGTGGTATGATTCCTGTACACCTATTGATTTTATACTTAGAAAGTTTTTCCTTCTTGCAATCAAATATTAATATTTTCTTTATTTATTGTAAAAATTGATAAACCAAATATCAATATATTGATTTTTAATATATCTTTCATTTTTTCAAATAATAAAAACATTTCAAGATATCAGTTTACTTCCTAACACTGCTGTAGATCCATGACCTGGATTTTGACATGTAGTGTTTTCATGTTTATTATTTTCTAAATGATCTGTTTTTGTATTTTAAGTTTCCTTTTAATCCATTAGTAATTTAGACAATTTCCAAGTATTTGGGGGCTCTCATTTATACTTATATTCTGAAATATTAAATTTTGATTGATTAAAGAATGTGGTCATTAAAACTTAACCTGCTATTTTAAATGATTTGAGACTTCCTTTAGACTTGATATACCTCCCTTATAGGACTGTCTGATGATTATATGAGAAAATGTGAATAAAGTGCTGAACACATGCCTGGTACTTAACTGTTACTATTTTCCATATTTGGAAAGTCATCTCTTATTTTGCTTCTAAAGATTGCTTTCGTCCATTATGCTCAATTTTCTTCTTCAGAAGTGATTGTTATTATAGATTGAATCTCTGTGATTAAGCCATGGTACATTTCAGGGATAGAAAGTGAAGACATATTCTATGGGAAGGCTGCTTTTTATTTATAAGAATTCAAATTATTTAGATAATATCTTTTTGTATATCTAGCTACTCAGTGGACTTATAGAACTTTAAATACAAATATGTTTAGGAAAAGTAAAATATGCTGATTAAAGATTTAAAACTCAGTTAAAGAGTAGACATCCCAGACTCAGTTTTCACAAGGCCAGTTATTCCACATGATTGAATACTGTTCTATGCATTCAGGTCAGACCCAGCAACATATAATTGTAGTAACAAGAGAGACTACCATTAGAAATAGCTTCATATATCCATCTGAGACAAAGCACCATTGTTTCCATGTACAACAGACAGATTCTTAATTTTAAAAAATTTGAATGGATAATACATGCATATGGTGTAAAAGTCAAAAGGACAAGGGGACACGGGGAAAGAACACTATCTTTCTTGCCCTCTCTCTTCCTGCTATCCAGTCTCTCTTCCCAGAGGTATCATGGTTTCTTATGTATTTTTCCAGATATACTCTGTACATTATATAAGGGAATATGTATATGCAAATATCTCAGTCATGTAGTTCTTCATTAAAATCACTTCCCTAGCTTATTTATAAAACTTTATGACTATGTCTTATAATGATAACTAATTTATGACTAAGAAAACAGTAAAGTGAAATCTAAGCTTATATAAGAAATGAGGGTTTCTATCTAGGAGTTTTTTTCCCCTTCTTTTTTAAAATTAAAGTATAGTCAGTTTACAATGTTGTGTCAATTTCTGGTGTACAGCATAGTGTTTTAGTCATATATATTCATACATGTATTCCTTTTAATAATCTTTTTTTGTTATAGGTTACTACAAGATATTGAATATAGTTCCCTGTGCTATACACTATAAACTTGTTGTTTATCTATTTTATATATAGTAGTTAATATCTGCAAACCTTGAACTCCCTGTTTATCCCTTCCCTGCCCACTTCCCCGCCTGGTAACCATAAATTTGTTTTATGTCTGTGAGTCTGTTTCTGTTTTGTAAATAAGTTCATGTGTGTCTTTCTTTTAGATTACACATATAAGTGATATATGGTATTTTTCTTCCTCTTTCTGGCTTACCTTGCTTAGAGTGACAGTCTCCAGGTCCATCCATATTGCTGCAAATGGCATTATTTTATTCTTTTTTATGGCTGAGTAGTATTATCTAGGAGTTTTTTTTTTTAAATGGAAAAATGACTATAAGGATCTAGATAATTTCAAAATAAAAGTATACATTAAATATATGAGTAGCAGTGTGCCTATTGATAATAATGCATGAAAAATTACCAAGCAAAATGAAAGTATAAACCAAAAAATTAAATAGTCAATCATTTTAGAAATTTCATAAAGGGAATAAAATATAAAAATGTAAATTTTATTACAATGTCACTCTTCCATTTCCTTTAAAGGAATGAACTGGAATCTGTGAGAGAAGAACTAAAACAGAAAGGAGACGAAGTTAAATGCAAATTGGACAAGAGTGAAGAAAATGTATGTTATATTTAATAATTGTTTGTATCGCAAAGTTTTAAATCATAAAAGCAATACCTCATGTCTAAAACAAATAAAGTATACTATTGTATAAATAACCAGTGGTCTAGGGACTGTTGTAGGCTGTTGACCTTAAAAATATAGGCAAGTTGGGTTGTTTTGTTTATGTGGTTTATATCTAGAAGAAATAGTGGCATAATTCTAAATTTCTTTAAATATTGAGCATTTATAAATGTTGACTTATTTTTTTGGGCTAAATAAAAGGCTTGTGCTTTAGTAATATGAAATATACTGATAAATTGATTAATGTTTGTGTTGTGCATTGGCTGTGATTTCAAAGAGCTGAGAAAGGAAAAAGGCTTTTAGGAAAGATTATCACAAAAGTGAAATAGTAGAAAGTATGTGACATGATTATAGGATACAATATAAATATTGGGAGAAAATAGTGCTGAAATAGCAAGATCAAACTAGATTGCAAAGGCCTTGACTGTGTTTTTTCATTCATTCAACAAATATTACTTACTACTTACTACATGCCAGGCACTGTTCTGGGTGCTAAGTTTGGATTTAATTTGTTTCGGTGGATAACAGTGATCCAATTAAGGTTTTTTATTAGGAAAACAACATTTAAAAATTTTAAGAATGTAATAAGGAGATGTGAAAGGCACACAAAAGCTGTAAAAGTCATCTTGAAAGCTCAGAAAAAAATCTTGGAGAGGACTCTGGCCTAGTTTAGTTCACTTATACCTAAGCCACTTTTTGCAGTTAGGGGACAGAGTAATCTGGCCAAGCCTGAGAGTATTCCCACTCTTACAGACAGATCCATCCCCATCAAACTACATGAACTGAGCAGGATTACTGTGGAGTTTACACTAAAAGAGTTTTTGCAGGAAAGGATGGTGGCCAGAACAGAACATTAGGTCTTCTATATAATTGCTGTTGGAGCCCATAGAAATGGCATCTATCTAAATGAGCCAGGACAAACTTCCTGAAAGAAGCAACATTAATTTTGAAACCCTAGACTAATGGGAATTAGTGGAAGGCAGAGGGGTGGACACAAATATATTAGGGAGGAGAAGAGTATTCCAAGTTACAAACACACACACACACACACACACACACACACAGAGATGCATACATATGTAACTTGTATACAAAGTATGAAGGAGCCTTGGAAGTATGAGAGGGCCCATACTTTTAAGCAACTATACAAAGTTTCCATTGGCTGAAAGGTGGAGTTTAACATAGTGGTGATAGTGGAGAGAGTGGGGAGAGAGTGAGTGGAGAGATGATGTGATGGGGGAAAATGAGGGTGGGGAGAAATGAGGATAGATCATTTAAGGCCTCATAAGCTGTATTTAGTAGTCTGAGGTTATTGCAGAGTTTTAACCTGAGAAGAATCATAATTTTATTTACACTTTGGAGAGTTTTCAGATTATTAGAATAGTCCAAAGATGAGATGAACTGTATTTTTAAGGGCTTACAATGAACTGGGAACATTCTAGATTCTTTATATATGTTATCTTATTTAAGTAGATATCATTTTTGTCCTCATTTTATGAATTAGGAAATTGGGCCTCCAAAGAGTTAAAAAATCTCGAAAGACTACATGACAGAAGTGGAAGAGCTGGCTCTCTGACATTCTTTAGACTACATCAAATTTTTTTTCTCAAAAAGCTATTTTGTCTTTCAGTTTCATATTTATAAGTTAAGTTCAACCAGAAAAAATGAATTTAATATCCTAAAGACTTGGTATGTAATTCACTACTTTAAAATTTATATCAGAGGCTGCTTTAAAACACTCATCTTGTCAGTGTGGGGAAGAACATGAATTTAATGTTTAATGTAAAATAAAAATATTTCACTAAGAACTTAAATTTATTTTACCAGTGTAGAAAATATTAATGAATTAAGAAACAGAAAAAAGAAAACCAAAATGCAAGATAAGTTGTTAGCATGTTGAAGCTTTCCATGGTCTGATTTCAATTTACCTATTGAAACAGTTTCCTGGGAAGAATCCAAGTTGAAAATATTTCTTGGATATTTTGCCTGACACTGAAATTCATTATGCTTCCCCCCTCCCCAATCTACTACCTTAGTTCAGACGTTATTTCATCAGACTTTATCTTTCTGAGCTTCTGTTTTCTCATTTCTAAAATGGGGATAAAATACCTATTTTTTCTATAATATTAGGTTGTTACAAAGTTAAGTTTAACAGATGTTTCTGAAAGACATATGTAAGAGATTATAAATATTTATATATAAGAATATTTAAAAATCCAGTATAAACTGGGAAAGCTAATAAAATATTGCAAAGTGATACTAGGATAAGGTAAGGATGATGGGTTTTAACATATAGACACAAAAACAATTTCTCTTTTAGGAAAGGATAGTGAAATAAACTGGAAGAGCTTTGTAGAAATATAAGACTAAGCTTTATAATTCCATTTCTAAAAGATACTCAAAGAAGAAAATAGAAATTCTGTTAACATTTTAAATCTGATGTCAAATAATATTTTTTAGGCTCGAAGCATTGAATGTGAAGTTGTAAAAAAAGATAAACAAATGAAGATATTAGAAAACAAGGTATTATCAAATGCAAAAAATGTTCGGGAATAGAGGCTTTGTAACAGTATATGTATGACTAGATTTGGGCCAACCTTTACATTGTCCTGTACAAAGAAATCTCAATTCTACTTTGAAGGCTTTTAGGAATAGTTTAGGATTTTTACTGCAGGTGTCTTTGAAGAGGCTCTGGGTTTAGAGTTTCGCACAATGCTTCAAAGAGCAAAGCTTCATTAAACTGTTCTTGAGGTATCTCTTCCCTTTCCCCAGATTTCATGCTCTCAGCAGCTGCATTTGTTGTGGATATCTTAAGAGTAGCAAGATGCTTTTAAAGATCATTCTTATATATCTCTGTCATTCTTATCATTAGGGGAGCTGCAGAAAAATGTCTGCTTTCTTTATGTGTTTCTGCTGCCTAGCTGGCCATATCAATTCACTTTCCCTTCTCTGCTCCTCACCATACATTTGTCCTAAACTTGACCTTCTGTATATGAGTTAGTGCATAGTCCTTTGGAAAGTATAGTTCACTTTCTGAAGTTCTGACCTCTAATAATTAATACTGTTTTCTTCTACCTAGAATTCTGGTGAATAAAATTCTTTGTTTTTATGCATATGAATTATTTTACTTAAAAATGAACTGTGATAGTTTAAAATCTTTTCAAAAATTTTTGGGCATTCCACTAAATAAATCTTAATTAGTCCTAAATTTGGAGATTTTTAAATTTAAAAGGATTGAAAACTTAAGGTACTTTAATTTTCATTAGTTTATTCAGAAAGAAGGGAGAGTGAGATGGGACAGTCAAGATGACAGATGGGACAGTCAAAATGACATTCAAAGTTGATAGATCTGCTGTCATTATCCTTTTAGTAAAATAGACAGTTTTTTAAACTGTAATAATCCTAGTTATAAAAATTTTTTTAATGTATAGTAATGTCAGTTATAAATACGGTTTTTTAGGAAAAGCTGAGTGGGAGAAAAGTATAGTCATCAACATGAACTCTTAAAAGAATAAATTTTGATGGTCTGAATAATAGAGAAATACATAAAACATGTGCTTTCTGGGGCAAAGTTATAATCTGGTGATACTTCAAACTGATATTTTAAAAATTTGTTCAGCATTCATTTGGTAAGGCCAAAAAGTAACTGATTTTCTTTATTGAGTTTTAAATTTCAATTACATTTTTCATTACTGAAGTTTTAACTAGTTCTTTTTAAAATTTTCTCAACCGTCTTTTATGGTCTCTCATTTCTTTTTCATAGTTTTAAGCCTTTAATTTTAAAAAATATTAAAATATTTAAATTTGATATTCTTTTTCTGGTAATTTCAATATCTGAAGCCTTTTCAGGTCTGTTTTGCTATTTGTTCTTTTTGCTGACTTTTACTCTTTGAGCTTTATTTCTCTGTGTTTTGATTCCTTGGAATTTTATCTGTGGTAATTCTTTGAGGTTTGTATTTAAGTTGATATCCTCCCAAAAAGATTTTCTTGGGGGCACTACTAACTAGGAACCATTTTAAATTAAAATCTCCATTTGAAGTTTTTGGAGATCATAGAGATAGTATGAGTTCAGTATGAATCCCCCATTATAAGGCCATCTCATGGCTACAAATTTTAAGGGACAATTTTTTATGCCTTTCACTCCGGGCCAGGATCAGGATAGAGGAGTTTCCTTACTGTACCCTTCTGTGTGGCAGATTTATTTCTTGTTTACACTTTCACCAAGTAGGTAGTCTTTTGAGTTTGTAACTTTATGCAGGGTTGTCTTAATGGATTCTGTGCCTTTAGTGAGCTCTGCGTGTTATCTCCTATCTCCTGTACCCTAGTAGTTTCAGCAGATAAACTTAGATCAAATGCTGGCTTTGGTGCCAACCCCAAATCTACTATTACTATACTTTAAATTTGTGATTTCAAGTAAGCAGATTCCTTTTTTCCTAGATATTTACTTTTAAATTATTTTTATTAAGAAGGTTATTCAGAGTATCTAGGTAGCTTTTCTGTCAAAAATGCAAATCCTTGATTTAGTTTTTAATAAATAAAAATTGTATACACAAATAATTTCACCTGCTAATATGTTTATACCAGCCAAATTGATATAAAAATCAGTAAAATGTTTCTCACTTTTCTGTAGCTTTTCTTCTTTTAGTTTTCTTTTGAGTTTTCTGAAATAGACCATTGAAGGGCACATTAAAATTTAGATGAAATAAATCACTTGTAAATAGCAGGGTCATATCTTACTCAGTTTCAGAATAGTAGCTGACTGTGACTGCACATGACTGTTGCAAGGAGAATATTTAACACAGTATTTTGTGCTAATGAGGGAGATTAAAAAATTTTTTCCCATTGGAATTTCTTTCTACTTTGATGGACATTAGAACAAATTATATATCTGTGATGTTTTAGGACTCTTTAGAAATCTGTGCTGCTTTTATGGTACTCCAAATATTTCTTGGGCCTAATACCTCTTAATCCAATTCTACATGTGTACCAGGTGAAATAGTCCCTTAAAGTGAAATATAAAAAATTGATTTAGCTGATATTCCTGAAAGAGGAATTAGAAAGTAGTTAGGAGAAATAGAGTATCACATTATTCCCCTTTCCCAAATGTAATAAGTTTAAAGAGATCTCAGAAATAATAAATAGAGAATAATGAATAAGGAAAAAGACAAATTACAGTTAATCTTACTTCTGGCTAGCTTTTGAAAACCCAATTAATTATATAAGTCAGCTCAGTGTATGGGATTGATTAAGAGGCACATTTTTCTTTAGAGTAGTTGAATTCACATGTTCTTTAAGTAGATTAAGACTTTAAGAATTTCAAAATTGTACTGAGATAATCTATTAAAATTTGTACTTGTTCGCATAATTTTGACATTAATGGAATTATTTAATGACATGATTTTTGAAGTGATTGGTATGTTGATGTTTTTGTTAGTCTGAAATTATTTATTTTGACTGGAATATTGAATAAAATTTTAATTTCTCATGATTTTTTAGTGTAACAATTTAAGGAAACAAGTTGAAAATAAAAGCAAGGTTATTGAAGAGCTCCAGCAGGAGGTATGTACTGATTCACAAAATCAAACTATTTAAAAAAAATTTTTTTTTTACTACAGTTTTAGTGAATAATGCTTTTTTTTCCTTTAGCAATTTTAATTTAAGTCAGTGGCGGTGTAAGTTTGAATCATTTTGGTATTAAATTTAATTCTTTATTTTGAACTTTTAACAGAATAAGACCTTAAAAAAAAAGAGTACAGCAGAAAGCAAGCAACTGAATGTTTATGAGACAAAGGTATTTGGAATCTTTATTTTTGTTTTTAAAATACAAGTACATAGATGAGAATTTAGGAATTTTAACCCCCTTATACTGTAGCAGTTATTTTCAAACATTGTCTTTTGAGATTGTGGAGATCAATCTTTGTAATTGTAATAGAGTGCACATCTGTGGTTTAGCTGTGTTAAAATCATCTAAGCAACTTAAAATATATGTATGTGTGTGTGTGTGTGTGTGTGTATGTCTGTGTGTGTGTATGTCTTCGTATTTCTTACCCCATACATTGAAAATTGAAATTGAGTAGGTTTGGGGAGAAGCCTTGAAATTGTTAGTCTGGATACAAAAACTATACCAAACTATATGCTCCCTACAAGACATAGACTTTATTTAATATAAAGATACGAGGAAATTGAAAATAAAAAGATGAAAAAAATATATACTATATACCAGGCAAGTAGGAAGAATAGAGAAGCTGGAATGACAATTTTAATAAAACATAAAGTAGATTGAAATACAAGGAGTATTATCAAAGATCCAGAGGGGCATTTGATAATGACAAAAGTACCAATTCATCAGGAAGATATAATAGTCATGGATCTGTTTGATCTTAATGGCAGAGCTTCAAAATACATAAAGAAAAAACTTAAAAAAGTAAAATGAGAAGTAGAGAATTTCATAATTATAGTTGGAGGTTGTAATACCCCTTTTTCAGCCATTGATGCAACTAGAAAAAAAATTGGTAAGAATACAGAAAATCTGAACAATACTATTAATTCCCTTGACTTAATTGACATTTGTAGGACATTTAGCTACAACTGTAAATTCTTTAGAAGTGCACATAGAATGTTTACCAAGATAGACCATATGCTAAGCCATAAAGCAAGTCTCTATACATTTAAAAATAATAACATCTTATAGAGTATATTCTCTTACTACAACAGGATTAAATTAGAAACGAGTAACCATAAGATGTATCTAGAAAAGCCTAAATATTTGGAAATTAAACATTACACTAGTAAATAATTCATGGGCCAAAGAAGAAATCACAAGGAAAATTAGAAATTACTTTAAAGGCAATGATCATAGAAATACAATGTATCAAAATTTGTGGGATACAACTAAAGCAGTTTTGTAGGGAAATTTATAAACAGTGTAAAGAAGAAATGACCTAGGTTTTCATCTAGATACTGAAAAAAAGGTGAGCAAATGAAACTCACAGAAAACAGACCAAAGGAAATAATAAAGATGAGAAGAGAGAGCAAAGAAATAGGTGAGATAAAGAGAAAAATTAAGGAAGTCAAAAGTTGAGTCTTTGAAAATATTAATAAAATTGTTTAGCCCCTAGCAGGATTGATTACAAAGAGAGAGAGAATAAAACTCACTGAAGTCAGGAATAAAATAGGCCATGACCATATAGATATGGTAAATATTAAAAGGTAACAAGGGAATGTCATGGACAATTTTATACCAATAAATTTGAAACTTAGAAGAAATGGGCAAATTTCTTTGAAAACCTAGCTCTCAAAAACTGACACAAGATGAGGTAGAAAATCTGAAGAGACATATATCAGGGAAATTGAATTTGTTCAAAAATTTTCTAGAGAAAAATCCAGATCTGGGAAGTTCTCACTGGTGAGTTCTAACAAACACTTCAGGAAGAGGTAATAGCAGTCTTCCACAAACAAATTCTTTCAAAAAATAGAAGAGGAAGAACAATTCCCAACTAGTTTTTGCTACCAAATCTTGATAAAGATATTGCAGGAAAAAAAAATTACAGACCAGTATCTCTTATAAATATAGATATAAAACCCTTAACAAAATATTAGTAAATATAATCTAGCAATATATTAAAACCATGTTACATTGAATAAGTGAGGTTTTAGAAATGTAAGGCTGGTTTAAGAAACCAACAGAGTAATTTACTATATCAAGTAATAAAAAAGAAAAATCATTAAATTAGCTCAAAGGTTGCAGAAAAAGCATTTGATGAAATAAAATGCTTATTTTTGTTTTGTTTTGTTTTGAGTAAAAGTAGATTTATTTAGAGAGATGTATATGAGGGTGGGGGGTTTGGTTAAGGTAGAGGTAGATACACACTCCATAGACAAGAGTGCAGGCCTTCTTGGAAGGCAAGAGAGAGGGTGACTGCGAGGTGCGGTGTTGATAGTTTTTATATGCTAACAAGTGAGAATAACTCGAACTGCTTTGAGGAATGGGTAGGGACTCTCAGGAATTGGGCCACTGCCCTCTCTTTGACCTTTCATGTTTAGCTTCAGAGCTGTCATGGTGCTTGTGGGTGTGTCATTTACCATACTAGTACATTACAATTTGTATAATAAAGTTCAAGGTCCATTGGAGGTCAAATCTCCTGCCATCTTGGGCCTCCAGGTCTCCTGGGAGTTGACTTTTCCACCATCTTGGTGCTAATTACTGTGAAACCCTTATTCTTGATAAAAATTTTCAACAAACTTGGAATAAAAGGAGACCTTATCAGTCTAAGACAGAATATCTACAAAATATCTAAAGGTCACATCATACTTAATGATGAAAGACTGAGTCCTTTCTCATTAATATCAAAAACAGTGTCTGCTCTTACCACCCCTTTCAACATTGTATTGGAGGTTCTAGCTAGTCCATTAAGCCAAGAAAAAAAAAATAGTTATATTGATTGTAAAAGAATATGGAAAACTGATTCTTCTTAAGTGATGTGATTGTCTACATTGAAAATTCTGAGGTTTCTACAAAGTCACTAGTATGCTGGTAAGTGAACTAGCAACATTCATAAAAATATGATAAATTAGACTTAATCAAAATCTGAAAGACCTGTTTATCAAATGGTATAATTAAGAAAATAAGTAGGCAAGGTACAAGGAAGGTGAAAAAACTGATAAAAACATTTTTTTTTGACAAACTACATATATGAAGAACTCTTAAGACTCAACACTGAAAGACAAATATTCCAATTCAAAATGGGCAAAAGACAACAGCAAATAATTTGATTTAAAAATGGGCAAAGAGACTTGAATAAATATTTCTACAAATAAAATATATTAATGGCCAATAGGTACATGAAAAAATGCTCAACATCACTAATGATTAGGGAAAAGCAAATCAGAACTACAGTGAGATGTCACTTTATATCCATTAGGTTGGGTACTACTGAAAAAAAAGAACATAACAAATTATGGTGAAATTACAGAGAAATTGAAATCCTTAACACTGTTGGTGGGATGTCAAATGGTGCTGTTGCTATGAAAAGTAGTCTGGTGGTTACTCAAAAAATTAAAAATAGAATTAGTATATAATCCAGTAATTCCACTTCTGGGAATATACCTAAAGAATTGAAAGCAGAGTCTGAAAGAGATATGTGTACCCCAATGTTGATAGCAGCATTATCACAATAGGTGAAAGGTGGAAGCAACTCAGTGTTCATTGACTGATGAGTGAACAATGTGTAGTATATACATACAATGGAATGTTACTCAGCCTTAAGAAAGACGAAAATTCTAATATATGCTACAGCATGGATAAACCTTGAGCACATAAGCTAAGTGAAATAAGGCAGTTACAAAAAGACAAATATTATGTTATTCTACTTACATGAGGTACCTAGAGTAGTCAGATTCATAGGCTAATGAATGATGGTTGCCAGGCATGGTGGGGAGGCGAGTGGGGAGTTGTTGTTTAATAGGTATGGAGTTTCAGTTTCATGAGATAAAGCATTCTGGGGATTGGTTGCATAGCCATATAAAAGAATTGTATGGTTTAAAAGGATTACGATGGTAAATTTTACGTTATGGGCATTTTACCATAATAAAAATAAAGTGGGCAAAAGACTTGAATAGATACTTCACAAAGGACATATTACTGATGACTAATTAGCTCATGAAAAAATATTCAACAGTATTAGTTATAAGAAATAAAAATAAAATCACAATGGGCTATCACTACACCCCTAAGCAGGACTAGCCACATAATTCGCAAGGCTCAGTGCAAAATGCAAGGTGGGGTACATAGTTCAAATAATAGTAAAAATTTCAAGATGGGCTGGAAACCAATTCCAGGGCACTGTATGACTACACAGGGCTCAAACCTATGAAACTGGGCCCTGCCTAAAAGGATGACTGAAATTGAAAAGACCATTAACACCAAATGTTAGTGAGGATATGGATTAACCAGAACTCTCATACATTGCTATTAGGAGTGTAAAATAGTATAGTCACTTTGGAAAATGTTTGGTTATTGCTTATAAAACTAAACATAAATCTACTCTATGACCTATCAATTTTCCTAGATATTTACTTAAAAGAAATGAAAACTTGTCCACTAAAAGTCTTGTACAAGAATGTTTATAGAAGCTTTATTCATGATAATAAAAAGCTGAAAACAATTCAAATGTCCATTAATAGGAGACTAGATAAACAAATTTGTTATATTCACACAATGGAATATTACTCAGCAGTTAAGAAAAAGACTTATTGATACCTGTAGGAACATGGATGAATCTCAGACCATGCTGAGGAAAATAATTCATATATGAAGAGAATATATTTGGCATGATTCCATTTAAATGAAGTTTCAGAGTAGACAAACCAATTTATAGAAAAAGAAAGTAGAACATTGGTTGCCTCCAGAGAGTGGGGTTTAGACTGCAAAAGGACATGAAGGAACATTCTGGGATGGTGAAAATAATCTATGTATTTTTTTTTTATTGAAGTATAGCCAATTTACATTTTTAATATATATCTTGATGTTGTCAATACATGATTGTATAGACATTTGCCAAAGCTCATCAAACTGTACAGTTAAAATTGTTAATTTTATTGCATGTAAATTTTATCTCGATAAATTTGAATTCATTGGTGAGGTCTGGCCTAGAATTTTCTTTGTGGGAAAGCTTTTAATTTCTGAAACAATTTCATCAATAGTTATAATATTATCTAGTTGTCCTGTTTCTTCAAAGAAATTTTTATTGAAGTATAATTGACTTACAATATTGTATTAGCTTCATGTGTATAACATAGTGATTTGATATTTTTGTGTATTACAAAATGATCATAATAAATCTAGTTGCCATCTGTCATCATATAAAGTTATTGCAATATTATTGACTATATTCCCTATGCTGTACTTGATATCCCTGTGACTTATTTATTTTATAACTGGAAGTTTGTACCTGTTGATCTCCCTCATCTGCTTCATTCATCCCCTCACCCACCACCCCTCTGGCAGCCGCTATTTTGTTCTGTGTATCTATGTGTCTGCTTCTGTTTTGTTTTGTTGGCTCATTTGCCTTGTTTTTTAGATTCTGCACACAAGTGAAACTTTATGGTATTTGTCTTTGTCTGACTTATTTCACTTAATATAATATCCTCTAGGTCCATACATGTTGTCACAAGTGGCTAGATTTTATTCTTTTTTATGGCTGAGTAATATTCTGAGTAATATATGTTATATATATATATTTATATATGTTACATATATATATAATACACATTTATCAATTCATCTGTTTATGGACATTTAGGTTGCTTCTATATCTTGACTATTGTAAATAATGCCGCAGTGAACATAGGGGTGCAATATATTTCAAATTATAATGTTTTTGTTTTCTTCAGAAAAGTACCCAGAAGTGGAATTGCTCATAATATTGTAGTTCTCTTTTTAATTTTTTGAGGAACTTCCGTACTGTTTTCCACAGTGGCTGTACCAATTTACATTTCTACTAAGAGTACATTAGGGTTCCCTTTTCTCCACATCCTCATCAACACTCAGTATTTGTAGTCTTTGATGATTCTGAAGGTGTGAGGTAATACCTCATTGGGTTTTGATTTGCATTTCCCTGATGGTTAATAATGTTGCCCATCTTTTCATCTTCTTGTTGGCCATCTGTATGTCTTTTTTGGAAAAATTTCTCTTCCAGTTCTCTGCCCATTTTAAAATTAAGTTGTTTGTTATTTTAATGTTGAGTTGTATGTGTTCTTTGTATATTTTGGATATTAACCCCTTATCAGATAATATCGTTTAGAAACATTTTTTCCCATTCAGTAGAGGGCTTTTTGTTTTCTTGATAGTTTCCTTCTCTGTGCAAAAAGCTTTTTAGTTTGATTCCCATTTGTTTATTTTTGCTTTTATTTCCATTGCCTGAGAAGATATATCCAAAAAAAATCAGTGTCAAAGAGCATACTGACTATGTTTTTTCCTAGGAATTTTAGTTTCAGGTCTTATATTTAAGTCTTTAATCCATTTTTAGTTAATTTCTATATATGGTGTGAGGAAGTAGTCCAACTTGATTCTTTTGCAGGTAGCTGTCTACTTTTCCCAATACCATTTATCGAAGAGACTGCCTTTTCCCTGTTTATATTCTTGCCTCGTACTGTAGATTGATTGATCATTTAAGTGTGACTTATTTCTGGGCTCTCTACTCTGTTCCATTGATCTGTGTGTCTGTCTTTGTGCTTGCTGTTTTGATTAATGTAGCTTTGTAGTACAGTTTGAATGAGGGAGCATGATACCTCCAACTCTGTACTTTTCCAAGATTGTTTTGGCTATCTGGGGTCTTTTGTAGTTTCATCCAAATTTTAAAATTATTTGTTGTAGTTTGCTGAAAAATGCCATTGGTATTTTGATAGGGATTGCAATGAATCTGTAGATTTTCTTGGTAATGTGGTCATTTTAACAATATTAATTCTTCCAGTCCATGAGCTTGGTATATATTTCCATTCTTTTGTGTCATCTTCAGTTTCTTTCATCCATGTTTTGCAGTTTTCTGAGTACAAATCTTGTACTTCCTTAGTTAGATGATTCCTAGGTGTTTTATTCTTTTTGATTTGATTGTAAACAGGACTGTTTTCTTAATTTCTCTTTCTGATCATTCATTGTTAGTGTTTTAGAAATGTAACAGATTTCTGTATGTTAACTGTGTATCCTGTTATTTCTTCAGTTTTGGTAAATAATATTTTGGGGAAGTTTTGCCTAGTTCATCTACATTTTCTATAGTTTAAAAATTGTAGCATTTATAGTAATGTCCTCTTTTCAATCCTGATGTTGGTTATTTATGCCTTTTGTTGTTCTTGATCAAACTTACCAAGTGTTAATCAATTTTGGAAGTTTTTAAAAAACACAACTTTTAGCTTTTTTGATCTTCTCTGTAGGGTGCTTGTTTTTATTTCATTAATTTCTCTTCTTTATTATTTCCTCCTAATTTTGTTGTTTTTTTCTTTATGTTCTTTTTCTAATTTGAGATGAATTCTTTGATCATTAATTTTCAGTCTTTCTAATGTACACATTTTAAGGCTATACATTTCATTCTAAGCTTTGTTGTAGTTGTATATCACAGGCTTAGATACATAATGAATTAGTATTGCTAGGTTCAGTACCCTCCTATATTTCTCAATTTCTAAGCTTAAGGATATGTTATGTTTTTGTTACGGATTTCAAACATAATTGCATTGTAATTAGAGAACACACTCTGGCATAACTTCAGTACTCTGAAACTTTTTGACACTTGCTTAATGGCCCAATATACAGTCACTTTTTGTAAACATTCCTCATGTATCTGAAAATAATATGTATTCTACAGTTGTTGGGTGAAGTGTTCCATTTGGTCAAGATTAAAGTCCTATTTAAACTTCTGCATCTTTATTGATTCTGTATCTTTACCGATTTTTTTTATTTTATTACTTGACTGAGATTGATGTGTTAAATAATCTCACATGATGATTGTGGATTTCTATTCTTCATTGCAGTTCTGTCAGTTTTTCTTTTAATGCCTCATTATTAGGTGCATATTATTTATAATACATGCAATTTTTACTATACAATGTGGAACTTTATATGTATACTTAATATATATTCTTCTATATCTATATATAGTAGAACTTCTTTTTTTAATAATAAAGATCCCCCTTTATCTATGTAGTAGTGTTTTCTTGCCTTAGAGAATAATTCTTCTATACAAATTTTCTTCTTAGTGTTTAGTGTATGCATAGTATTTTTAAAAATCTGTTTACTGTTATGCTTTCTGTATCTTTGTGTTTTAATTTTGTCTCTTATAAACAACATATAGCTGGAGTTCATAATTTTATACACTCTGACAATTTTGTCCTTTTTACTAGTACATTTTAGCCTCATAATACATAATCTTTGTATTTCATGTCTAACTTATATGCTGTCATACTCTTATTATTGTCACATATTTTAATGAAGTTTTTTATAAGTGTTTTGTATTATCCAGGAAGAAGGAGAGAATAGAGTGAATTGGGAAGAGGCAATAAATGCTAAGAATATTTAGAATTGATGAAGTACATGAATTCATAGGTGTATGAATATGTCCAAACTCATCAGACTGTGTACATTAAATATGTGTATTTTTTTTGTATTTAAGTTATACCTCAACAAAGCTTTTTTAAAATGCCTTTTCTTTGAATCACATGGGTGTTCTGTCCAAGTGGAATGGTAACTTATTGTAATAAAACAGCAAACTGAGACTAAATAATTTAAATATTGTTGAGAAATTCATTAAAAATAAAAATGCGGCTTCTTTTAAAATATTACTTGTAAAGACTACGTATTTTAGGGGAAAAGATAGATTTTGTGAAAGCACATCTCACTATATGATAAATGTAAGGGAAATGATCCAACCATAATACTCATGAATAAATCATCTTTTAAGATTCAGAATATAGAACATTTTCAGGTAATCTGTACCATTTACTAATGTTCATGCTATTTTCTTTAATCAAAGGTCAGTAAATTAGAGTTAGAACTAGAAGGTGCCAAACAAAAATTTGAAGAAATGATTGACAGCTATCAAAAAGAAATTGAGGCCAAAAAGCTATCAGAAGAAAATCTTTTGGGAGAGGTAGGAAAAACTAAATGTGTCTGAGAATTTGTTATACTAAAATCTGATATTTGTATGTTACCATTTTAAAAGAAAAGTATTAATTCTTAATTTTAAAATCATGATTCTTTAGAAGATTTAATAAGTTTATATTAGGGATAATTAGTTTTTTAAATAGAAGCTATTTAAAAGTATCCTTGTTATTTTAAGTATTTGAGTATTATATAATTATTTTGGAAAGATTAAATGATCTTTACAGTGTTATACTGTCATCTCACTTGATAGAATACCCTAACTAAAATAAACCAAAACAGTAATGCATTTTCTACTTGGCTTTCCTAATTTCCTGTTGTTTGATTTTTTGCATATTAATTTTTTGCATATTCAGTTTAGTGTTTAAGTTAAATTTGTTTTTTGTACATTAACTAAAAAATACTTTAAATTTATTTAATAGGTTGAGAAAGCAAAAGTAATAGCTGATGAAGCAGTAAAATTACAGAAAGAAATCGATACGCGATGTCATCATAAAATAGCTGAAATGGTAGCACTTATGGAAAAACATAAGGTAATTTTTTTCCTTTTGTGTAATGAAAGTTATTAATTGGAGCCATATTTATGCATAAAATGGTAAAATATAGCATTCTGATTTGTCTGAGAAAATTATTGCCTGTGCAACAATGACTAATTATATATAGCTGGAATATCCTTTATCTCTTACTTCTCCAAATCTTAAACACACAAAGCTGAGCTTAGGTGTCACTTGCTTGAAAAATCTCTCCTTATCATATTGAATGGATAGAAGTAATCACTCTTTTTTTTTAAATTTTCATAGTAGTCTCTTACAACATTTTCTAACTTATAGTTATTTAAGTACATATCTAGGATATATGAATCGTTAATATTTGTATCCTCTATCTGTGTCTAACACATACTAGGCTAAACAGTAATAAATAGGTGAAAAAATTTAATGCTTGTTGTATTTGTGAGTGTGCTCTGTTTTTTTCTGTTTATATGTATTTTTATTGAAGTATAGTCGGAAGAATATTTTATAATTGTTGTTTGTTGTTTTAAAGTAATTATTCTGTTAGGGAATTAATAAGTGGGTTAGGTTATTTCTAAGACAGTTATCTATGTTTTTTTGGCTTTATTGTTAGAATTAAATAATGTAATTGAAAAAACTTAAAAATATGTTCAAATATATATTACTGAGTTCATTAACATCATTTTCTACAAATACTAAATGCATAAGGATACCAGTCTTATTAAACATAATCTTTTGGGTTCTAATGTACCTAAAATGGTTTCTCTTTTTAATATAGCACCAATATGATAAGATTGTTGAAGAAAGAGATTCAGAATTAGGACTTTATAAGAGCAAAGAACAAGAACAGTCATCAATGAAAGCATCTTTGGTGAGAACAAATAGGAATAGGATTTTCATGTCAACATGGCTGGTAGTAAAGAATAATAAATAAAACCATAATTTTTGAGCTATAGAATCAAATAATCATAGATCTGAAAGGGATGTTATAAGTGTCTTATAGGTAGGTAGTTTTCCATTCTATTTTTGAAACAGTAGAGGGAACTTATTTTTTCAAATGAAAAGTAATAAATTCCAGTCACAGATAAATTTTGGGCACTGATCGAGATTGGGAAAGGAGGGGTGGGATAGATTGGAGAGGGTGAGGAGGAGAGATATAAATAATGTTAAATATTTCTTTAGAGCAAACTAAAATGTGTCTAAATGGAATCTTTAGTATGCTCATCTAGCAGCCTTCACATGAGTAAGTTTTTTAAAAGTGTATATATTTTACGATTGAATTTATTTCCCTGTAAAACTAAATTTTTTGGAAACAGTAGTTTACACTTTCATTGTTTTGAGAAATATATGGATGCGTTTATAAACTTCATGTTTCTTTTTCTTTAGGAGACGGAACTATCCAATCTCAAAAATGAACTTTGGTCTGTTAAGAAACAACTTAAAATAGAAAGAGAAGAAAAAGTAGGTTTTGTGGCATTTTAGATAACGTAATGTTAAGTTTTAGGTGTAACTTTAAGTTTTTATAAACATGTCATATTAGAAAATAATAGGATAAATTTCATTAGGGGTAAAAAAATATAATTTTCCCCATTACCTTTTTTTAGAAGTATTTAGCATATTCCCTTGTTTGAATATGAAACACATAAATATAGGTATGCTTTAAGAGTAAAAGTGCTTTTATATATAAGTATTTGAGAAATATTGTTTCATGTATTATAAAGTGCTTATATATTTGGGTGTGATTTTTAGCTATTGGTCACATTTCAGAAAAAATTAATGTCATATTTGTATAGTGTTTTGGAATTTGCAAAGTGATTGACTCACATCTTAAAGTGAAAAATACTATTTTTTTCTTTTTCTATGACAGCTCACTGCTGAGTACCCTACTTACCTAATTTAATTCTTACAACAGTGCTATAAGCAATACTTATTGTTATCTCCGATTTTCCAGAGGTTAGGTTATTTATTAAAGATCACATAATAAAAAAGTAGAATGGCCTAGAGTTCAAATCTAGTTCTATTTTGCATGATGCCAAATCCTGTTCCCTTAATCACTCTGCAACATATCTAGAGAACATTCGCTTTCAATTTCAAACCTCTGTGCATTTGTTTACTTTGTTTCCTGCATTTAATTCCTTTCTTCCCCTATGGAAAATCTCACATATCTTTCATCTTGCAAAGGTGAGCTGACTGTATATAAATATTCTCATAGCGCTTTGTTCCTGCATTAAAATAGTTAATGTCACTCGTGTCCCATTATATCTGAAGCTCCTCAAGGGCTAGGATTATGTCTTATTTATCTTTGTCTTTCCTTTACTTGAGCACAGCGCTTTGAAGATTTTCTGTTTTTAATAAATGTTTGTCAAAGAAATGACTGAGTAACTTTCACTTCACCCTGCAATAACATATATACTTACCTTTATCCTGTTTCAGTAAAAGAGGACTAGTACTTCCTGTATTAAACTATTCCTGATGTTCCATTTTTTCAGTTTTATTAAGATACAATTGACAGCACTGTGTAAGTTCAAGATGTATAGCATAATGATTTGACTTACACATAAAATGATTACTGTAATAAATTTAGTTAACATTCATCATCTCATGTAGATTAAAAAAAAGAAAAAAAAGTTTTTTCCTCGTGATGAGAACTCTTAGGATTTACTTTCTTTATAACATTCAAATATATCATACAGTAGTGCTAACTATAGTAATCGATTTTACATTATATCCCTACTACATATTTGTCTTATAACTGGAAGTTTGTACGGTTTGCCCATTTTCATCCAGTTTTCCATCTCCCCAACCACTGCCTCTGGTAACTACAAATTTGATCCCCTTTTCTGTGAATTTATTTGTGTTTTGTTTTTTCAGATTCCACATATAAATGATACCATGAAGTGAGATATCATGTAGTATTTGTCTTTCTCTGAATTATTTCATTTAGCATAATACTGTCAAAGTCCATCCATGTTGTCACAAATGGAAGGATTTCCTTCTTTTTATGGTTGAATAACATTCTAATACACACACACACACCACTTTCTTTATCCATTCATGTATCAGTGAGTGGACACTTAGATTGTTTCCATGTTTTAGCTATTGTGAATAATGCTACTTGGAGGTGTAGGTATCTCTTCAACATTGTGATTTCATTTCCTTTGGATGTAGTCTCAGAAGTAGAATGGCTGGTTTATATGATAGTTCTATTTTTTAATTTTTTAAAAGAATCTTCCTGCTGTTCTCCATAGTGGCTGAACCAATTTACATTCCTACCAACAGTGCACAAGAGATCTTTTTTCTCCATATCCTCACCAGCATTTATCTCATCTTATTTGATAATAGCCATTCTAACAGTATGAGGTAATAATATCTCATTGTGGTTTTGGCTTGCAGTTCCCTGATGATCAGTAATGGGTTGGACACTTTTTCATGTGCTTGTTGGCCATTCATATATCTTCTTTGGAAAAATGTCTGTTCAGGTTCTTTGAATTGTATGAGTTCTTTACACATTTTTTTATATTAACCCCTTATCAGATATATGGTTTGCAAATATTTGGCAGTGTTGTGCATAGTTGGGAAAGCTAGGTGCTCACTCTCATGTTCTCACTTTCCCCCATGGGAAAAATTGCTGGCTGAGAGGGTCTCTCTTGGCACTGCGCTCTATTGTCTTGGGAGAGGGGATGACATGGGTAAAATGAAACTGTTCCTCTTATCTTCGAACTTCCACAAAGGTACTCTCACCTGTGGATGATTGTCAAAATCTGTGTTCTTCATGGGAATGGTGGTAAAAACGCCTATTGTGCCATTTTGCTGAACTCACAGGCTCCTTTTTCATAATGTAAGCATTTAGTACTATAAATTTCTCTCTCAGTACTGCTTTGGCGGTGTCCCATATGATTTTATATGTTGTGTTTTGTTTTCATTCAGTTCTTATAGTTTTATATTTCTTTGAGACTTTTTTGACCCATGATTATTTAGAAGTTTGTTTTAAAATTTTCATGCGTTCAAAGATTTTCCTGTTGTCTTTCTGTTACTGATTTCTAGTTTGATTTCATTAAGGTCAGAAAACAGTCTTTATGATTTCTGTATTGGTCTGTGGCTGCTGTAACAAAAAATACCATCAATTGAATGGCTTACACAACAAATATTATTTCTCACAGCTCTAGAGGCTGCAAGTCTGAGATCACAGTGGCAGCATGGTAAGGTTCTAGTCAGGGCCCATTTCCTGGCTGTAGATAGTTGCCTTCTTGCTCTGTCCTTACATGACTGAAAGAGAGCTTTGGTTTCTTCATCTCCTTGTAAGGACACTAATCCCATTGTGAGAACTTCATCTCCATGACCCATCCAAATCCAATTATCATCTCCAAATACTGCACCACATTGGGGATTAAGGCCTTGATATGTGAATTTTGGAGGAATACAAACATCCAGTCCATAGAAATTTTATGCTTTTAAATTTGTTGAGGTTTGTTTTATGGCCCAGGATATGGTCTATCTTGGTAAATGATCTATAGATGCTTGAAAGAAATGTTTTTTATGCTGTTGTTGTTGGAGTGTACTGTAAATGTCAATTACATTTAATTAATTGGTTGTGTTGTTTAGATTTTGTATATTTTTGCTGACTTTCTGCATGGTAATTGTTAGTAGCTGAAAAGGGTTTGTTAAAGTCCCCAAATTTGTCTGTTTCTCTACTCAGCTCTGTAAGTTTTTAAAAACAGTTTCATTGATATATAATTTGTGTACTTTACAATCACCCATTTAAATTGTACAACTCAATGGTTTTTAACATATTGACAGTTGTGCAACTATCACTGCTGTGTAGTTTTAGAATATCTGTATCAACCCCCCATCAGCCATTATACCTGCCCCTTTTCCACTGTCAACAAATTCACTAGCTCTGGTCAATCACTAATCTACTTTCTGTCTCTGTTAGGTTTACCTATTTTGGATATTTCACTTAAATAGAATCATATAATATATGGTCTTGTGACTGGCTTCTTTCACTTCACTTAATGTCTTTAAGGTCCATTCCATTTTATTGCTGAATAATACTCTATTACATGGATATACTATGTTCTATTTATCCATTCATCTTGATGGAAATTTGGATTGTTTCCATTTTGACTATTATGAGGAATGCTGTTAAGAATATATGTATACAAGTTTTGTGAGGATGTATGTTTTCATTTTATTTAATTATGTATGTAGGACTAGAATTGCTGGGTAATGTGTCTCTATGTTTCATATTTTAAGCTACTACTCAACTGTGTACTACCATTTTGGATTCCCACTAGCATTGCATGATGATCTCAGTTTTTCCACATCCTCACCAACACTTGTCTTTTTTTGAATTATAGTCATCCGAGTGGGTGTGGAATGGTATATCATTGTTTTGATTTACATTTCTTTAATGGCTAATGATGTTAATCATTTTTTCATGTGCTACTGGCTGTTTGTATATATTTTTGGAGAAATGTCTATTTAGATACTTTGCTATTTTAAAATTAGGTTATTATTGTTGTTACTATTTTTTTAGTATTGAGTTTTAAGAATTCTTTATATATTCTAGTTATAAGTTCCTTATCTATGATTTTCAAATATTTTCTCCCGTTCTTTGAATTGTCTTTTCATTTTCTTGATGGTATCATTTATAGCATAATCTTTAATTTTGATGAACTTCAGTTTGTCTATATGCTCTTTATCAGTTTGAGAAAGTTCTGTTCCTAATTTGTTGAGAGTTTTTATCATGAAAAGGTGTTGAATTTTGTTGAATGATTTTTCTGTGTCTATTGAGGTGATCATATGGTTTGGTTTTTTATTCTGTTAGGTGAAGTATTAATTGATTTTCAGATGTTAAATTAATCTTACATTCTTGGGAGAAATCCTTCTTGGTCATGCCATATAATCTTTGTATTCTGCTAGATTTGGTTTGCTAGTATTTTGTTGAAGTTTTTTTGCATCCATATTGGTCTGTAGTTTTCTTGTGCTTAGGCTTCACATCTTTTTATCAATTCAGTGTGAAGCCCTGGAGCCCATGTGTCTGAGAGGAGAAGCTATGTTTATTTATTCATTTTTGTCATTTTCCCAATCTCTCTTCCAAGCTGTATTTCCTCACTCACTAAATTTTATGAAGAAAAAGGTAAGAATATCATGATTTGATATCTATTTACAGGGTAATGAGAAGGGGGCCCACGGATGAGGACAAAATTCACATGGTTTCTCAATAAATCTCTTATTTTTGTGTTTTCTACTCCTTCAGGGGAATCTTTTCTTCTTTCTTAAAATTTTGTCTTTTGATTTTATTTCTAGTATGTTCTATTTATTGACAAGAATAATTAATTCTATATGGATATGATTGTTGTGCTTTCTTTGTCCAGACTAGAGAGACCAAAATGGTAAGAGTTAGTCACTTTTCCTACATTTTCTAGGCCTTTTTTTCCTGGACTGTCTACTTATCCTCTCAAATCTCTTCTTACCGAGTTTAGGCATAATAGTGATAATTATTCTCATTATTATATGTGTTCCCTTTCACCAATACCATATAAGTGGTGGTTAGGTTAGGAGCCACATTGAGATAAATCAGCACAACTGTACTCTGTCTTTCATGCCGAACCTACTAGGATCAGAGATTATGGCCTGATAATGACATGTTTCTGTTCAATTTGTTTTTGCCAGTTCTTAACTACTTTCCTTTCCTCCCTCCCTTCATACTTTTTGTTAGTTTAGAGAGAGGAGGATTTTTATAATGTAGCTTTTACTCTTCCACCTTTAACAAGAAGTTTGATCTACTATATCAGTTATTTTTTGACCTCTACTTTAACTTTGTTATATATTTTTTTCTGTTTGATCAATCATGAGCTGAAAGAAAGAGTTAAGGGTTCTATTACTGTTATATTGAACCTCTTGAATTCTCAGCCAGTTTTGCTTTGTGTGTTTTGATGAATACTATTCATTGTGTAAAAGTTTATACTAATTAATTGTTCCTTGGAAACTGTATGCTTTATCTTTGTCCTTTTTGCTTTGCAATCAGCCTTGCCTGAAATTCATGTTGTAACCCTAATTTTCTTTTTGTACTTATTTGTATTATACGTTTTTGTCCATTTCTTACTAACTTTGATTGAGTCTCTAATCTGAGAGTCTTCTTCTTTAATAGCTTACCTTTCCTGGTAGTATTTTTTTGATATGATATGTATTTTTTGAATTATTCTTGCATTTCTGGAATGAACTTCATTTGGTCATGAAATATTTTTTTAATGTGATGCTAGATTCTGTTTCCTAATATTTTTATTTTGTACCCTCATGTTGATATTCGTAAGATACAATGGTTGTAGTTTTGTTTTTTTTAATCATGGTAAAAATATATACCATCATTAAATTTACCATCATCTTAACACTTTTTTTAAGTGTGCAGTTTAGTAGTTTTAAGCATATACATGTTGTTGTATAGTAGATCTGTAGAACTTTTTAATCTTGCAAAACTGAAACTCTATTATATCTATTGAACACTAATTCCTCTTCCCTTCTTTGTAAACACTTTTTTCTCTGTTTCCATGATTTTAACTGCTTTAGATACTTCTTATGAGTAGAACTATGCGGTATTTGTCTTTCTGTGACTAGATTATTTCAATCAGGATAATGTCTTCAAGGTTCATCCATATTGTAGAATGTGACTGAATTTTCTTTTTTTAAAAGCTACATAATATTTCTTTGTATATATATACCACATTTTCTTTATCCATTCATCTGTGATGGACATTTGAGTTGCTTCCACCTCTTGGCTATTGTTATTAATGTTATAAGGAACATAGGTGTGCCAATATCTCTTAGAGATCCTGCTTCGGATTCTTTTGGCTTTTTACATGAGAGTGGGATTCCTGAATCATATGGTAAATTTATTACTAACTTTTTGAAGAACCACCATACTGTTTTTCATAACTGTAGCATTTCACATTCCCACTAATAATGTGTAAGTGTTCCAATTTCTCTGCATCCTTGTCAGCACTTGTTATTTTCTATTATTTTGATAATGGTCATCCTAATGAATGTGAAGTGATAGTTCACTGTAGTTTTGATTTGCATTTCTCTTTTAATTAGTGATGGTGGGCATCTTTTCATATGCTTGTTGGCCATTTGTATATCCTCTTTGGAGAACTGTCCAGATAATTTGCCCATTTTTAAATTGAGTTATTTGTTTTTTGGTTGAGTTGTAGGAGTTCCTTATGTATTGTGGATATAAACCTTATCAATATGATACATATTTTAATCATGTTTTGTAATCTTATTTTACATTACATATTATTTATTTTATTATCTTTTTCTCTAAATTGTGTGTGTCTTTGGTTGATCTGGAAGGTGTGTATCATCTTTTTAATTATTTTACTGGTTACCTTTATATTTTTAAACAATATATCTAATACTTTCTCCTACTACCTCTTCTTCACATATACAGTTTTGATATTTTATTATTTTACATTGTCAAGATTAATAAAATTCTGTAACCATAATTCCAATATTTAAGTTGAGCTTTATATTTACATAAATTCAGCTCACCTTTTTATATGAAATTCAGCTCATCTTTTATATCTTTTTCATTGTTTTCAATTTTGATCCTAGCCAAAATGCCAATCCCAGTTTTGAACTATTTTGCATACCCATTGGTGTGAGGAAATTGTTACCATATGAAAGTCTTAGCTTCCACTTAAAATAGGTTGGTTTTGTGAGACTGTGTTAAATCACCTTTCCTACATCTTTCACGGCTTGATCTCTAACTCAGTGAGATGTGTTATTTTGTATATTTGTTTACATTCTTGATATAGAAAGAGAGTTTTAAAGTTTTCCAGTTGGTTTTTCCAAATATAAAAATTTCTCACTCTTTATTCAGAATCAATATGGGGATTTTGCCTCTTATTGAGTTTATCTGTTCAACTGAATACTCAGGATCTAAAGAAATGACCACAGAATGGGTTTATGGTACCATGGGCTCACCATGAAGTGGACTTGGAGTAAATGATATTTATCACCTGATCCCAATACATCTGTGCTCAAACTAGTGCAAATAGTAACATTATGGTTTACAAAAATTGGTGTTAGCTCATTGTCAATGACCAATTACCCATAAATCTTAGTATTTCTTTCAGTGCACATGGTAGTAGGAAGGGTGCAGTATATCTTTGTGATGTGATTGCAAAATCCTTCCACAAGAGTACCAGGCTTCCTATTAATTTAAAGGGTTCTAGGTTTGTAAATTTTTTTCAGGTATGAAATTTAGTCACAGGGACTGTCATTCTCTACTTCTGTAACTCAAGTCAATCCTCTCTTTGCCAGACCATATTAGAAGCATTTTTTAAGATACTCAGATTAAACAGGGAACTTGGTGGACTGCCCATTACTTTGGTCTTAGGGAACACATGATCAATGAGACACTGTCAAAGACACATCTTTCTAATTCACTCTCTGGAAACACTTGGTATATCAGAGCAGATTGTGGTAAGATCTCTAGACCAGCAAAAGTCAGAGTTTTAGAAAAAATGCAGTTGTAGAAGGTGCCTTCTCCTTTCTGTCCTCTAGAAGCCAAAATAAATATTTTGAGAGTCAGTGTAATTTTGTTAGTTTAGAGGCTATACTTTATCCTTTCATGATGAAGAGTATTCTCTGACTAGGAGCAACACTTTGGGAGAGAGACCATGGTGTACATAAGGCATTCAGTGAGTACAGGTGTTGGCATAGGCATCATGGACAGGCCTAAAGTTCTACTCATTGAAACTTTCCCTTCTATGAGACCTTTAAGGCTCTTTGCGGCTGTAACAATTCTGTTTTCCAAATGACTGTCATATTAAAGGCATTGCACATATTGTTTTCCCAGGCCAGGGTTAATTTTTCTTTTTTTCCTACTGAATACACACACCCTAATATACAGCAAAATGTATTATTTCCTGGAGCACTAGAGAAATGATGTGTTATTTCCTAAGTATTTTGTACTTTTTTTAATTTTCTTTTTATCCCTCATCACTTTTTATCTCATGTTGAAAATTCATTATTCAGTGTCCAACTGAAATGCTTTTCTCAATATACAGAGAAAAAGTGAATTCTGCCTCTAAAGACTCATAATATTTTGAATCTCTTTGCAGCTCTTTACAGTTAGTTACTTGTGTATATCCTTTACTTTATGATCTGACTCATCCACTTCATTTTACAAATGAGAAAGCTGAGATTCAGAGTTTTTAAAGGACCTTCCTCAGTGTTCCTTAGACACCTGCTAGAGACAGATCAGAATTTTTAAAAAAGATAATCAAAACCAAGTAACATACCTCTGTAGAAAAGGAACTTTGTTTTTCTTTTTTCTTTTCATTGCTTTATAAGATTTAGAGGGCAGTGTTCTTTGTTAATACTTCTTAGGAAAGATTTGATAATAGAAACATTAATTGTTTTATAATAGTAATAACTACTTGTGTATACTTGATATTCATGTTTAATAGGAAAAATTCAAAAGAGAGACAGAAGAAAACACAGTTACTCTCAAAGAAAAAAAAGACAAGGTAAGAGTTTTATATAATTCTCATAGATCTCTTTATAACCATTTCATTTTCTGGTTAAATTTTTTTATTCATAAATGGGAAAAGAACAAAAATATATCACACAGTTTCATTTTCATAACTGTTTCTTGCCATTTATTAAATCAAAGACATTTGCTAAAAATTTCAAAGCATTTTTCGTTTGGAAATTTAGAGAAGATTTTAATCTTCTATAACTTTATTATAGTATTATCTTTAATTAGGCACTTGTGTATTTCTCTCTTGAGAAATTTCCAATGTTAGAGGCAAAATATTTTCATTAAAAAATCTAAAGCTTGTATTTAAGTCTAATTTTAGGTTTTGAGAGGGCTAAATAAATGACATCTTGCTTTCCTTACTTAGGTCTGAGCCAATTGAGAAAGACAGTGAAAATCAAAATAATATCTTTATTACTGACAACTAATATTGGAGAATGTGGCTTATGTTTGAAGGCAAGAGTATTTCTTAATCCTGAAATCCTAAATTAGACAAATTTGTCTACCCTGTCACAGTTAGAGCTGGACCAGGACAAGTCTATGTACTTGATTGGCCTGCTCTTGTAAAATGTATGGCATAGAATAGAATGTGTGCTTCCCTGGTACTTAAGGAGAGTAGTAAGGAAGGGGCTAAACTGTTTGTTCCTAGTTACTCCTTTCAAATTCAACAATCTCATTAAGTTGTTGCTCCTCCCCCTAAGGAAGCAGAGAGAGGTTAGGAATGTTTCCTGCACTTGGAAGGAAACACCAGGTATGAGAAATAATTCTATTCAGCTTCAAATCCATTTGGTAATATAGGATAATTACAGAAAATTTTAATTGCAAATTTTAGTTTAAATGATTAAATATTCTTTATACACAGTGATGTAGTCACCTAAGTCCCCACAGACGTTCTGACTATAAACGGAAAGTGACAGTAATTGAGAACAGTTCAATTGTTACATATAAACAGTGCTACAATTTTGTTACATTTGGGTTCAAAGAAAGAGAAGAAAAGAAGAAATATTGTATCTCTGAGTGAATATTGAGTGCTTCATATGTCCAGACATTGTGAGAGACACTTGAAAACATTATATTTGGAGAAGTTGTTATCATAGTAAAATTAGCCAGGAGCGTTAGGTATAGTCTAAGGGAAGTGTCTGATGAAGATAATAAATTGGTTAAACTGCAGTATTCATTTCTAAATGTAGAATGTGTTCATATTATGAAAGTATATGTCATATATTCTTAGAGTTGTTTTGATTCATGTATAATTCCAGTAATATATGCCTATTATTTATATGTGTTATCAAGTAGACCAGTTAATGGGAATTATTTTATTTATATTTTAATTAAATAAACATTTATTTAATAGGAATTATTTTATATTTATGTATATATTTTATATTTTATGTTGGGGTTTGGATATACATATTGCAAATAATGAGAAAGTGATAAAAGAGATGAAAAGATTTAAATAGGCTTTGGTGTGCTTTGCTTTATTCCCACAATACTGAAGTATCACAAGCCTATGTATAATAATCATTAGGTTTATCAAACACTACTAAATTTGAGCATGTTACTTCATGCTTCAGTTTTCTCATCTATAAAGGCAGTAGTATCTTTTTCCTAAAGTTGTTACAAGGAATAAATGAGATAATATTTGTAAAGCATTTAAAATAGTGCTTGTTGGCATTTAAGAAATGCCATATAAATGTTTTAAAAGTATGACAGAGCAAGTCATGAATATTCTGTATATATGCATCACTGGAAATGTAATATTAAGAAAAAATGTAACTTGTAGGAAAGTACATACATTTCCATGGTATATTATAAAGAGGGTTACTTCAGTAGTCTACAATGGGGGTGCATTTTCTTTTAGGCTACCAGGCTACCAGGCTACCAGGGAACTGTTAGATTCCCAGATATGACCACAAGGTGGTGCAGTTGCCATTCTCAGTCCTTCTGGGTGAGAAAAATTTATCCATGAAAGCAGTTACATTTTGGAGATTCTGAGGATGACTCCTGATGAGTCCAGAGAGCAGAAAAACTTTGCTTTCATGAAAATTGTGTTCGCAAAGGGGGGAGGGTAGCTCAAGTGGTAGAGTGCATGCTTAGCATGCGTGAGGTCCTGGATTCAGTCCCCAGTACCTCCATTTAAAATAAATAAATAAATAAAAATAAAAACAAACAAATAAACCTAATTGCCTCTCCCCTCCAAAAACAAAACAAAACAATAAAACACAAAAAACCCTCAAAGTATTGTGTTATCAGTTATGATGTAGAAATATTTGGGGAAAAGGATATAGAAATGCAACTCTGTGAAAAAATGCTGCCAAAATTCATACCTGTTGGAAAAAGGACCATGAAGTGAGATCACTTGAATTGGGCCAAAAACCTGCAAAACTGCCTTTTAAACATTTTGTATTTTATTTTATTTTTAAATTGAGGTACAATTGACTTACAATATTAAATAAGTTTCAGGTGTACAACATAGTGATTCATAATTTTTAAAGGTTATATTTCATTTATATTTATTATAAAATATTGGCTATATTCTCTGTGCTGTACAGTATATCCTTGTAGCTTATTTATTTTATACACAATAGTTTATACCTCATAGTATCCTAATTCTATCTTGCCCTTCCCCCCTTCTCCCCACTGTGATATCTGTGAGTCTGCTTTTTTTTTATTATATACTAGTTTATTTTTTATATTCCACAAATAAATAATATTGTACAGTGTTTGTCTTTCTCTGTCTGACTTACTTCACTAACCATAATACCCTCCAAATCCATCCATGTTGTTGCAAATGGCAAAATTTCATTCTTTTTTATGGTTGAGTAGTATTCCACCACCCACCCACACACACACACACACACACACACACACACACACACACCCCTCACATCTTTATTCATACATCTGTTGACTGACACTTAGGTTGCTTCCATATCTTAGCTATTTTAAGTAATGCTGCTGTGAACATTGGGGTGCATACAACTTTTTTTAAGATATATTTTTGTTGAAGTATAATCAGTTTACAATGTTGTGTCAATTTCTGGTGTACAGCACAATACTTCAGTCATATAGGAACATACACATATTCATTTTCATATTCTCTTTCACCATAAGTTTTTGCAAGATATTGAATATAGTTGCCTGTTATATATGGTATAAATTTGTTGTTTATCTATTTTATGTGTAGTAGGTAGTATCTGCAAATCTCAACTCCCAATTTATCCCTTTCCACCCCCTTCTCTACCCCTGTAACCATAAATTTGTTGTCTATGTCTGTGAGTCTGTTTCTGTTTTGTAAATAAGTTTGTTTGTCTTCTTCTTTTTTCTTTTTAGATTCCACATATAAGTGATAGCATATGGTATTTTCCTTTCTCTTTCTGGCTTACTTCACCTCGAATGACATTCTCCAGACCCATCCATGTTGCTGCAAATGGCATTATTTTATCATTTTTTATGGCTGAGTAGTATTCCATTGTAAATATACCACAACTTCTTTATCCAGTCATCTATTGATGGTCATTTAGGTTGTTTCCATGTCTTGGCTATTGTAAATAGTGCTGCTATGAACACTGGGGTGCATGTGTCTTTTCAAATTAGAGTTCCCTCTGGTTATATGCCCTGGAGAGGGATTGCTGGATCATGTGGTTAAGTATATTTTTAGTTTTTTAAGGAACCTCCATAGTGTCCTCCGTAGTGGCTGCACCAATTTACATTTCCACAAACAGTGTAGGAGGGTTCCCTTTTTCTCACACCCTCTCCAGCATTTATTGTTTGTGGACTTCTGAATTATGGCCATTCTGACTGCTATGAGATGATACCTCATTGTTGTTTTGATTTGCATTTCTCTGATAATTAGCGATATTGAGCAGTTTTTCATGTGCCTATTGGCCATTCAAATGTCTTCATTGGAGAATTGCTTGTTTAGGTCTTCTTCCCATTGGGTTGTTTGTTTTTTCTTGTTAAGTTGTATGAGCTGTTTATATATTCTGGAAATTAAGCCCTTGTCAGTCTCATCTTTTGCAAATATTTTCTCCCATTCTGTAGGTTGTCTTTTTGTTTTGCTTATGGTTTCCTTTGCTGTGCAACAGCTTATTAGTTTAATTAGATCCTGTCTGTTTAATTTTGCTTTTATTTCTATTGTCTGGGTAAATTGCCCTAGGAGAACATTGCTGAGATTTGTCAGATAGTGTTTTGCCTATGGTTTCTTCTAAGAGGTTTATAGTGTCTTATCTTATGTTTAAACCTTTAAGCCATTTTGAGTTTATTTTTGTGTATGATGTGAGGGAATATTCTAACTTCATTGATTACATGCAGCTGTCCAGTTTTCCCAACACCATTTCCTGAAGAGACTGTTTTTACTCCATTGTATGTTCTTGCCTCCTTTGTCAAAGTTTAATTGAGTATGTGGGTTTCTGGGCTCTCTATTCTGTTCCATTGATCCATATGTCTATTTTTGTACCAGTACCATGCTGTTTTGATTACTGTAGCTCTGTAGTATTGCCTGAAGTCTGGGAGGGTTATTCCTCCAGCTTCATTCTTTTTCCTCAGTAATGCTTTGGCAATTCCAGGTCTTTTGTGATTCCATATAAATTTTAGGATTATTTGTTCTAATTCTGTGAAAAATGTCCTGGGTAATTTGATAGGGATTGCAGTAAATCTGTAGATTGCTTTGGGTAGCATAGCCATTTTAACAATATTAATCCTTCCAATCCTAGAACATGGGATATCTTTCCATTTCTTTATGTCAGCTTTAATTTCCTTAGTCAGTGTCTTGTAGTTCTTCGCATATAGATCTTTCACTTCTTTGGTCAGATTTATTCCTAAGTCTTTTATTCTTTTGGATACAGTTTCAAAAGGGATTGTTTCTTTACTTTCTTTTTCTGACATTTCATTATTAGTGTAAAGAAATACCACTGATTTCTGTATGTTAATCTTGTATCCTGCTACCTTGCCGAATTCTTTTATTAGCTCTAGTAGTTTTTGTGTGAAGCCTTTAGGGTTTTCTACATATAGTATTATGTCATTTGCATATAATGACAATTTCACCTCTTCTCTTCCTGTTTGGATGCCTTTTATTTCTTTTTCTTGTCTAATTGCTATGGCTAGGACTTCCAATACTATATTGAATAAAAGTGGTAAGAGTGAGCATCCTTGTCTTGTTCCAGATTTTAGGAGGAAGGCTTTCAGCTTTTCACCATTGAGTATTATGCTGGCTGTAGGTTTGTGATAAATAGCTTTTATTATGGTGAGATTTGTTCCCTCTATACCCACTTTGGTAAGAGTTTTTATCATAAATGGATGTTGAATTTTATCAGATGCTTTTCCTGCATCTATTGAGATGGTCATGTGATTTTTGTCCTTTCTCTTGTTGATGTGGTGTAATTAATGCTTTTCTTTTCTTTGGATGTATACCCAGGAGTGGAATTGCTGGCTCATATGGTAGTTCTATTTTTAGTTTTTTGAGAAACATCCACCCTGTTTTCTAAAGTAGCTGCACCAATTTATATTCCCACCAACAGTGTACCAGGATCTCCTTTCCTCCACATTTGTTATTTGTGGTCTTTTTGATAATAACCAATCTGACAACTGTGAGGTGATATCTCATTGTGGTTTTTATTTGCATTTCTCTGATAATTAACGATGTTGAGCATCTTTTCATGTGCCTGTTGACCTTCCATATATGTCTTCTTTGGAAAAATATCTGTTCAGGTTCTCTGCCCATTTTTTAATTGGGTTCATTTTTTTGTTGTTGTGTTGTATGAGCTATTTATATTTTTTGGATATTAACCCCTTATCAGTCATACTATTTGCAAATATTTTCTCCCATTCAGTAGGCTTTTTGTTTTTTCAGTGGTTTCCTTTGCTGTGTAAAAACTTTTAAGTTTAATTAGGTCCCATTTGTATATTTTTGATTTTGTTTCCTTTGCCTTAGGAGACAGAGCCAAAAAATATTGCTATGATTTATGTCAAAGAGTGTTCTACCTGTGTTTTGTTCTAGGAGTTTTATGTTTTCTGGTCTCACATTTAGGTCTTTAATTCAAATTTTGACTTTATTTTTGTATATAGTGTTAGAAAAAGTTCTGATTTCATTCTTTTATATGTAGCTGTCCAGTTTCCCATGCACTATTTACTAAAGAGGCTGTCTTTTCTCATTGTATATTTTTGCCTCCTTTGTCATAGATTAATTGACCATAAGTGCATGGGTTGATTTCTGTGCTCTCTGTTCTGTTCCACTGATTTATGTCTAATCTTTGTGCCAGTATCATACTGTTTCAATTACTGAAGCTTTGTAGTACAGTCTGAATTTTAGGAAGCTTATCTCCAGCTTCGTTCTTCTTTCTCAAGATTGTTTTGGCTATTCAGGGTCTTTTGTGTTTTCATACCAATTTTAAAATGGTTTGTTCCAGTTCTGTGAAAAGCACTATTGGTATTTTGATAGGTATTTCATTGAATCTGTATATTGCCTTGGGTAATATGGTCATTTTAACAATATTAGTTCTTCTAATCCATGAACATGGTGTATCTTTCCATCTGTTTGTGTCATATTCAATTTCTTTCGTCAGTGTCTTATAGTTTTCCAAGTCATTTAGCTCCTTGATTATGTAGGTGGAATAAGTTTAAGCCTGGAGATACTTGGAGATTTACTTAAAATTATCCAACAAGGCAGTAAAAGATCCAGGAGAAAACAGCATATTACTTGACTCATCATCCAGTGTTTTTTCATAACATGCATGGTCACTTCTTAATCCTGCATGCTATACCCTCCTAATTTAAACTCACTCCAGATTCAACCACCAAGCTTTTGTTTTGAGAGTAGCCTTTGTGTGTAAGTGTGTGTGTGTGTGTGTGTGTGTGTGTGTGTGTGTGTGTGTTTGTGTATTTCATTCTTTCTAGTGATTAATAGCCATAATTGTATTCATGGAGATGTTTATAACTGAAGGAAGTTCTGAAATAGAAACTGATGAGCTGGGTTTCATGTAGGAGTCCACTAAAACAACTATTACTAGTTTTCACTAGAAAGCTAGGTCAAGTGCTGAAGGAATATATGTATAAAGGTAAGAGAAAGAGAATTTGAAAAAATTGAGTTGAAATAAAGTCTAAGTATTTAAAGTAAATTTGCAATTTGTTTATTTTCAGAATTGAAGCAAAAGCTATTTTTTCACTTTTTTTTCTTAAAAATTTCTCTAGTTCTTTAAAATTTTTTTCTTCCCTTTTTTTTTAGAGGAAGTGAGGCTAGTGAATAGGAAACAGCTGATATGTTTATAGGTGATAGAGGAAATATGAAAGCATAAAAGAGAATGCCCTTTTGCTTTCAGGCTATTGGAATGAACCACAGATTAAGATTTTTTGCCACCAGGAACAGAGATTTTTCTTTGAAGAATCCTCAACTTTTGGTCAAATGGGGATTTGAGATGTCTTACTTGTTTTTATAGCAGCTCTGTGAAGACAGAGAGGGGCAGATACCATTTTCATCTTAAATGGGAAAATGAAGTGACAAAGAAGATAAGTGTAATTTATTCAAAGTTTTCTAATCAATAACAAGTTTGGTGGTAAATTCTGGTTTATTTCAGTGTTACTTCTACTCGTTGGTGCATTTTAATTAAAGTGACTTTAATGATGATTTTATTCACTTTTGTGTTTAATATAGAAAACACAGACATCTTCACTGGAAACACCTGAAACTAGTTATTGGAAATTTGATTCTAAAGCAGCTCCTTCACAAAATATATCTCGAAAATTCGCATCAGCTGATCATGGCAAATCAAAAGATAAAAAAAACAATCTGTGGACATCTGCCAAAAATACTTTATCTGCACCATTACCAAAGGTTTGTTGCTAAAATTTCTAAGAAAGCAGTAATTTTTTTAAATAAAAAGAAGTCTCTAGTATCACATACCATATATGTGGTATTGCACACATAGATATAGAACCATTTTCTTGAAAGTTTCAATTATTTGTTAAACTAGCATAAAATGGTTTCATTTTTTAATCTGTCACTGTTCACAACTTAATGACATCTTGGGCAAATTCCATCATTTTCTGGCATTCACCAATGCATAGGTCCCTGATGTGCAAAATCTAGTTTTAACTTGACATTTTCCATTATCACCTCAGTTACCTCTCTTTGCTGTTTACTCCTCATAATCTTTCTGCTGGAGTATTTTACTTAGCAGTCAGCCCTCTTGGAGCAGGTGCCACTAGCAAGGTGGCTCATATCTAGCTGTCTTCCACATGTCACTTAATCTGTGGGGAATTCAGTCAACTTTTCAGGGCTTAAATAGCAGTATATAATGCTCTACTTCTGACTCTGCATTCCCCTTTCTCTGCCATCTTATCTCTAATTTCTTTTGACTCTGCTCAGCCAGACACAAAGACAGATAAACAAATTTTCTGCCCAAGTTTATATCCATCTGGGGAATAAGATGCCAGTCTCCCCTTCTTGAAGGCACCCCTAGTCTTTATAAGGCTGCTTTTTAGAGTTTTTTCCTCAGGGAAGTTGAGGGGAAGAGTATTTCAACCTGTCTTTACCCTTCTAAGCTGAAATTTCATGCCTTTCCCTCCCAGTTTCCTTAAAATAACTGGGAGTAAGGGAGATGTTTGGTAATTGTTGGGCCTGTTCAACCATTTTTTAATAAGCCTTAGAGATGGAGCTGGCCTTAATCATAGGTTGCTTCCTTTAGAATATGTGTTACTAGCACTTTCCCCACCAGCTTCATGCTTTCGTTGACAAGTCTAGAGCAAAAGAAAGAGTCCCACTCATATCCTATTATATATACAATATTATCCACCTTGTGGAAATTATGAAAATTAGTAAATTACATAGCTTAGAGAGGCTTTTATGTAAAATTATTTTATTGTATTTACTATTCTGTTACTCAGAATATGAAATGGTCTCTATTTAAGAATTTCTTAAAAAACACTTTCTATTGAAATATATGCAAGAAAAATGCACAGATCCTGATTATACAACTTGATGAATCTTTACAAACTGAACATGACCTTATTACCAGCATTCAGATTAAAACACAGAAAATACTGTCACCTCAGAAGAGCTGATTGTTTCCCCTTCCAGTTGCTAGCCCCTCCTCCAAGGCCAATTGTTGTCCTAACTTCTAATATTAGATATACCTGTTTTTGCATTTTCTATAATTAGAAACATAGTATTTTTGTTTTGACGTTTTCACTTAATATTATGTTTATGAGATTCATCCATATTGTTGCTTGAACTTGCTTTATTTTTATTTCTATTTGGCATTTCATTGTAGGACTGTACCACAGCTTATCAGTTGTAATGTTAATGGACATGTGGTTAATTTCCAGAGTAGGCTTTTATGAATAGCACTACTATAAAAATTCTAGTGCTTGACATGTACACATCTTGGTTGGGTATATATCCGTAGGAGTAAAATTGCTGGGTTATAGGGTTATGCATAACACATTCCATGTTAACAGATACTGCCTGATCTGTTTTTACTCTGACACAAAACATGCATGTGTTTTTCCCCATGCCAGCCAATTCTCCAGTTCTCCAGACACCAACTGGGTGTCCTACCATTTGATTAAATTCTGACACTACCAATCTGTAGTTAATGTAGACCCCACAGTTCAAGAGCTCAGTCCCACAAGTCTGCTCCCATTTAAGTTACAGTGCTGGCTTGCCATTTGTACTACTGACCAACTGGCTATAAATTGGAGGTTCCCACAACCCCCTTCTCAGATTTGATAATTTGCTTGAATGACTCACAGAACTCAGCAAATTACTTTACTTGCTATTACCAGTTTATAAATGTTATAATTCAGGAACAGCCAAATGTAAAAAATGCATATGGTGCAAGGTATGGGGGAATGGGCACAGAGCTTCCATGTCCTCTCTGGGAGTGCCATCCCTCCCAACATCTCCATGTGTCCACCAAGCTGGAAGCTCTCAGACCCTCATTGTTTAGGGGTTTTTATGGAGGTTTCATTACTTGGCATGATTGGTTAAATCATCAGCCACTGATGATTAACTCAACCTTTAACCCCTGTCTTCTCCAGGAGTACAGGGGGTGAGGCTGAAAGGTTCCAAACTTTTAATCATGCCTTGATCTTTCTGGCAACCAGACATCATCTTGAAGCTGCTTAGGCACCACCTACCACCAGTTAGTTCATTAGCATAAACACAGGTACAGTTGAAAGGAGCTCATTATGGATTACAAAAGATTATTCTATCATATCACTGGGGACAGAGACCAAATGTTATACCAAAAGGTGCATCCTGTCAACCCTGTCACTCGAGAAGTTACAACGGTTTTAAAAGTTCTATGTCAGAAACCAAAGGCAAATAACAAACATGTATTTCTTATTGTATCACACTACCAATCATGGTTTTTTTGTTGTTAAATATTATACTAGTTTACATTCTGGCTGTTAGTGAATGAGAGTCCTGATTGCTGCACATTCTTGCCACCACATGGTAATTTTCATCTTTTTGATTTTAGCCATTCAGGTGTGGTAACCTTACTTTTTTGTTTCAAATGAACTTATTTTATTTTGCAATTAATTTTAGATTTATTGAAAAGTTACAAAGGTAGTACAGAGAATTCTTTTGTATTCCTTGCCCAGTTTTCTCCATTATTATCTTATATTACTGTTTACATTTGTCAAAACTAAGAATCATATGTTCTCTTAACTAAACTTCAGACTTTATTTGGATTTCAGTTATTTCATTAATGTCCTCTTTGTCTTCCAGGATCCAACCCGAGGTACCACATTGTATTTAATCATCATGTCTTAATCTTAATTTTGAATATAGGCATTTGTAGCTATAAAATTTTCTCTGAACACTGGTTTCACTGTATCCTATAAGTATGTTGTATTTTCCTTTTCATTCTTCTCAAAGTACTTTCTAATTTCCCTTAAGATTTATTTATTTTTGAAAAATAAAGTTATGTGCATTGTATTGCCATATTTGTGAATTTCCTAAGTATCCATCTAGCTAGTTTATAGTGTTATTCAAGTATTATATTTCCTTGCTGATCTTATGTCTAGTTGTTCTTTTCATTATTGAAAGTGGGATGTGGGAGACTTCCTACTATTATTGTTTAATTATCTGTTTTTCTCAGTTTTTAAAAAATTTTATTCTTTTTCTTTTTTATTGAAGTATAGTCAGTTTACAATGTTGTGTCAATTTCTGGTGTACAGCACAATTACTTAAGTCATATAGGAGCATACATATATTCATTTTCATACTCTTTTTTACCATAGGTTACTACAAGATATTGAATATAGTTCCCTGTACTATACAGTACAAACTTGTTGTTTATCTATTTTATGTATATTAGTATCTGCAAATCTAGAACTCCCAATTTATCCCTTCCTACCCGGTTCTCAGCTTTTGATTCATGTATTTGAGAGCTATATTGTTAGCTGCATATATACTTGTACCAGTTATTCTTTCTTGATAGGCTGACCCTTCTACCTTTGTAGAATGTTTTTTTGTCTCTGGTAATCTTTTTTATGTCTGTTTCATCTGATATTAAGATAGCCAGCCCAGCTTTCTTTTGTTTATTATTTGTATGATATATCACCCATCTACTTCCAACCTACTCCTGTTATTGAATCTAAATTGTGTCTTTTGTGGACAGCACATAGTTGGATCCTGCTTTTTCCATCATTCATTCTGACAACTCTGCATTTTTACTGGAATGTTTAATTGACTTACATTTAATGTAATTACTAAAAAGGTAGAACTAAGTCCACCATTTTGTTCTTTATTTTCTATATGTCTTATGTCTTTTTGTTCCTGTGTCTTTCCATTACTGTCTTACTTTGTATTAAATAGGTATTTTCTAGTATACCATTTTAATCCTCTTTTTTTTTAAAAACTATACTTCTGGAATTATTTTCTTAATGATAACCTGGAAAGGATAGTTAACACCTTAACTTAAAATGATTAGTTTGAATTAATATCAGAGTAATTTCAATGATATATAAAAACTTTGCCCCACTATAGCTTCATTCTCTTTTTCACTTTTGTCATATGAATCATGTATTTATACATTTAGGCCTATTGACACAGTATTATTGCTTTATATGTCTGTGTTTTAAATTAGGTAGGACAAAAAGTTACAAACAAAAATATGTTTATACTATCTTTTATAATTACCTATGCATTGTCCTTTTCTGGTGCTCTTTATTTCTTTATGTGAATTTGAATTTCATTTTCTTTCATTTCAGCCCAAAGGACTCCCTTTAGTATATTTGTGAGGAAGATCTGCTAGTGACAATTCTCTAAATTTTTGTTTATCTAGGAATATGTTAATTTCTCCTTCATTTTTGAAGGATAGTTTTGCTGGATATAGAATTATTTGGTAACAATTCTTTTAGCACTTTGGATATGTCAACGCTTTTTGGATAGCCTGGTTTCTAGTGCAAAATCTAGTTAATATTATTGAGGATCCCTTATATGTAATAAGTCACTTGTCTCTTGCTACTTTCAAGTTTCTCTTTGTCTTTGTCTTTTTTTTTTTTTTTTTTTTTTTTTTTTTTTGAGCAGAGAGAGGTTCATTGCAGGGCCAAGCAAAGAGGACAGGCAACAGGCTCGAAAACCCAAACTCCCTCTTTGTCTTTTGACAGTTTGCTTATAATGTTTCTATGTATGGTTCTCTTTGATTTTTATCTTCCTTGGAGTTTGCTGAGCTTCTTGGATGTGTAGATAGATTAATGTTTGCCTCAAATTTGGGAGGTTTTCAGCCATTATTTTTTCAAATATTATTTCTGCCCTTTCTCTCTCTACTGTCATTCTGAGACTCCAATTATGCGTATGTCAGTGTGGTTAGTGGTGTCCTTATAATTCTCTGAGGCTCTGTTCATTTTTCTTCTTTCATCTTTCTGTTACTCAGACTGGATAGTATCATTTGAACTATCTTCAGGTTCATGAATTCTTTCCTCTACCTTCTCAGATCTGACACTGAGCCCCTTTAGTGATTTTTTCATTTTAGTTATTGTACTTTTCAACTCCAGAATATCTGTTTCATTCTTTTAAAAATAAATTCTATCCCTCTGTTGATACTCCATTTGGTTTGACATTGTCTTTATGCTTGCCTTCAGCTCTTTTAGATATGGTTTTCTTTAGTTCTTTGAACATATTTAAAATAGGTGATATAAAGTCTTTGTCTAAGAAGTCTAATAACTAGGCTTCCTTAGAGATAGTTTCTATTGACTGCCCCCCACCCCACCCATGTATGGGTCATAATTTCTTATTCTTTGCACATCTTATCATTTTTTCTTGCGATCTGAACATTAAAAATAATGTAATGTGACAACTCTGGATAATCAAATTCTTCTCTCTCCTTAAGGTTTGTTGTTCCTGCATATCAGTTTTTAATTGTTCGATTAGTGATTTTTGTAAACTAATTCTATAAAGTTTATATTCTTTGAGTGCCATTAAAGTCTCTACTTGGTTAGCTTAATGTTCAGCTGTTTGAGTAGAGATTTTCTTAAATGCTTGAATCATTAAATCTCCCAGTTGTTGCCAAAGGACTATTAGTGTTAAGGCACTTTCAATACCCAGCCAGACAGTAGACGACTTTGCCTTAGCCTCCAATTTCTGCTTTTGCAGACCCTCAAGATGAGCCAAAGATAAGAGCTTAGGACCTACTCATGTCTTTCCTGTGCTTACTCACAGCCCTATCCACGAGAGTGGCTGTTTTTCCAGTAATATATGAAAGCTTCTCAAAGTCCCTGTGGACATCTCATTTCTTAGCTGTCCTTTTAAGGTTTTTGGTTAGTCTTTCATTCACCCCAGCTGATGGTCATTGCCTCAGAGAGCTGCAAAGTTAGAATACTTGTCTGTAATTTTTTTTTGACAAATGTTATTCCCTACCCTACACACATTGAGGAGAGAGCCCCCCCCCCAACTCTGAGTGAGTTAAATACAGACAACCCTGTAAATGAAGTCTTCCAGAGAATGACTAGACAGGTCAAATAATGACAACTCTTTGAGTATAAAGCTTTGAAAGAGCTCTAGTTCTGTTTTGCTCTCTTTAGTGGCTACCAGGCTGGACCAGGAATGTGGGCTGTTACTTTTTAAAGGTAACACAGAGCTAGAGAGCAGGGGATGAGATGAGGAAAAGTTGATACCACTAATGTTGCTGTTCTTACAGAGGTTCAGCCATTTAAAAACAAAAAACCAAAAATACTTTCCAGGTTGTGGCAAGCTTTTTGTTAATTTCTAGAGTTCTAAACAAGCTGATTTTGACCACTTTTATGAGCACTTTTGTTGCTTTGTGAAAAAGCAAATTTTTGTAACTCCTTACTCTACCTTTCAGTGAGCTTTTTAAAGATAATTTTTAAAAATTATAAAATTTACATATTACAGGGTAATATGGAATACTAAACATTCACCAATACAATTACCTTACCAACAAAAGATAAGCAAACTTATTTTCTCATAAATCAGTAAGGATTTTTATAGAGAGAGCAAAGCTCTCAGTTCTTTGGTCTTAATCATTGTTAGCAAAATTAAGGTCTTTCTTAAGACTGTTGACTGCTGAAGCTGGAGGCAGTCTCTCTCATCCTCTCTTCCTCTCTCTCTCTTTCTCTTTCTCACTCTTTCCTTGCCCTCCACCCTCTTCCTCACAACCCCCTACTATTTTCTGCAAAAACATATGAATTAAATTCTTATCCAAAATTTCTACTTTATATACATGCCAATAATAATGGAGAGTTATTGATCGCTAAAGCTTCAATTTGCCTTTAATAACATGTTTTATTTGATGGAATAATGTATTGTTTTTCTTTTTTGATAGGCATATACTGTGAAGACACCAACAAAACAAAAAATTCGGCAAAGAGAAAACAAGAACGTACCCATTGAAGAATGTAACAAAAAGAGAAAAACAGTCTTTGATTTTGATATTAATTCGGATAGTTCAGAAACTACTGATCTTTTGGTAAAATTATTACGGATAATCACATTCATTATTTATTTACATTATTCTACTTCTACATTATTGCTTGATGTATATACAGAATATATGGGCATAGTATCTATCATTGCAATACTGAAAAAAAATAGGACCCTACTATAACAAAACTCTATGCTTTTGCAGCATTTTAAAGAAATTAGGATTAAAATAATCTCCCTAAACTTCAGAAAAATGACATTTTGAAACACTTGATGTAACATAGTTGGCTTATGAGATGACTAACCGTCTTGTTTTCCATTGGCGTGTTCTTTTCTTTTTTTTTTTTAAAGAAAGGTCAAATGAATATTTTTAATGTTGCTGCAGCCAAATTTGTTTTTTGACACCCCTCTTGATTTTGTTGTTATACATGTTCCTTTATTTTATAACACTTACTGGTTGAAATCTGTATCAAAGTATTGGTTGACAGCCTTAACCTTTCTATGATTCTTAAAGAGTTAATATGTTAAAGATGGCGTGCTTAAGGAGGATATTTCCCCTAGCAGTTTGTATCCCCAATTACTCCCTACTATGAGTATATTCACACATATCAGTATTTTCCAAAGGCATAATTATTATTAATTGAAAATGAATAATTAAACTTAGACTCATTTAATTTAAAAACAAGTAAATCTCATTACATGAAATGGAGCAATATACCAAAGATTCTTAATTACAAAATTCAAGTCAAAGTCATTTGTTTTGTTATTCTGACTAATAACTATGTGATCCCTCAAGCTTTTATACTGCTTTGGGATCCTTTACTCTCATTTGTTCTGAAATAATGAGTAGTTAAAGTCTTAAAATTGTAATTACTAAAATTAACTTACAGAAAATCACTACTCTAGTACTTCTTTGTTTTATAGATAGTGATTAACATTTTAATGATTAGAACTGTGAATCAGGCACTGTTGTAAACACTTTACACAAATTACTTCAGTTATTTCTTAAAAATAATCTCATGCTCTAGAAGTATAGACAGGGTTGTTATTCTCATTTTACAGATGAGGCAGTTATGTCCTACCAGTACCTTGCCCAGGATCATATAGCTAGTAATACGTGGAGCTAAAATTTGAACACTGACAGTATGTCTCCAAATCCTATGTATGGCATTGTACTTAATATCTACCAGTTCAGACTGAAGTCTAAGTATATAAAAATGTAATGAGAATTGGTAGAAAGAGCATGAGCTCTGGAATTAGACATGCCAGGATTGAAATCCATACTGTTTTTCTAGTGTGAATTTAGGCCAATTTCTTAGCTGATCTGAGATTTGGAATGACTCATAATTTTACTTCGTTTTTAAAAGGAGCATCACAACTTTGCAAACAATTATTTAAACTAGTCTCAGGACATTTCACAATGGGCTTTATTGGTTGTAGTTATCACTTGAAATTAGTTATTTTTGTAATTTTCTTAGCTGTTGCATTTAAATTTTGGCAAACATTCAAATATTATAAAAAGTAAAGTTTAAAAATGTATTGTCTAGAATGACCTTAGGGAAAATAGTGGAGTAGGAAGTGTCAGGAATCCATTTCTCCACCTAGACAACAATTATACTGGCAGAAATTATCTGAAGTAATTTATTTTGGAACTCTAGAGACTATTTGAATGCTTGCAACTTCCAGGGGGAAACTTGGGTAGTAAATTATGGTTAAGTTTGGTCACTTTCAGGTTTAAAAGTGGTAATGGATGCCTATCACCTAACACATAGCCATATTGTAGGCAGCCATGCTTGCATCTTGTTGGAGTCAGGGTGAGCAAAAAGGACCTTGTTCTCCAGAGATCGAGGTTCAGTGTTCTGATTGCTGATTGCTGCTTCTGATCACTGAGGTACAGGTACAGATCTTTTGGTAAAATTATTACGGATAATCACATTTATGCCATTGTTTCAGTCCTTACTGGCTGAAGTGTCTTCTGGAAGATTTAAATGAACTGAACTTGTTTCTCTGTCTCTCTTTCTCCTCCTCTTTGGGGAGTCAGACATTTAAGGGTTAGAACATTCAAAATCAATCACATTTATGGGGCATTTAGAAAGCCACTACACATGCCCAGGGAAAGATACACTCTCAAAAAAACCAAAAAGATCTCAGATTTTCACCAGAGGCTTGTCCATGGTGCAGAGATACTTTCAAAAGTAAAACAAAAAGCAAAACAAATCTAAATAAATAAGTAGCAAACCCTGGGGAAGAGGAAGAATCTGAATTGCAGATGTATCAAGTTGTAAGATTAAAATGTCTAGTTTTCAACAAAAAATCACAAGGCATACAAAGAAAGGCAAGTATGGCCTATCAAAGGAACAAAACAAATCAATAGAAAATATCCCTATGGAAGCTCAGGTATTGGACTTTCTAGACAAAAACTTTAAAATAACTGTTTTAAAGTTACTCAAAGAGCTAAAGGAAGACAAAGACAGAAAATTGTATGAATAAAATAAGAATACCAATAAAGAGATAGAAATTATAAAAAGAATAAAGAAGAAATCTTGGAAATGAAAGTACAGTAACTGAAATGAAAAGTGTATTAGAGGGATTCAAAAACAGATATAAGTAAGCAGAAGAAATAATTGATAAACTTGAAGATAAGACAATAAACTATTGAGTATAAACACAGAAAGAATGAAGAAAAGTGAATAGAGCCTCAGAGACTTGTGGGACATCATCAAAAGGTCAATATATGAATTGATATATAGAAGGAGGAGAGAGAGAGAGGAATATTTGAGGAAATGGCTGAAAACTTTTCAAATTTTGATGAAATGAATCTACAAATTTAGGAGGCTCATTGAATTCTGAGTGGATGGACTCAGACTCACATCAAAACATTATAATCAAACTGTTGAAAGACAAAGAGTATCTTGAAACTAGCAAGAGAGAAGCAACTCATCACATACAAGGTACCCTTGAGAAGATTATCAGCTGATTTCTCATCAGAAACCTTGGAGGCCAGAAGACAGTAGGTTTATATATTCAAAGAGCTGGAAGAAAAAGATTGTCAACTAAAAATTTAATATCAGGCAAGACTTTTCTTCAGAAATGGAGAAATTAAGACATTCCTAGATTTAAAAAAGCTGAGGGAGTTGTCACTAGACCTTCTTTCTCTTCCAGAAGCTCTGAAGGCAGTTGTTCAGGTTGAAATGAAAGGATGCTAGACAGTAACTCAAAGTCATATGAAGAAATAAAAGATCTCTGATAAAGTTAAATACATGGAAATTTATAAAAGCTGGAATTGTAATTTTGGCTTCTAAATTCACTTTTTATTTTCTACATAATTTAAAAGACAAATGCATAAATATTATTTGTCTATGTTACTGGGCACACAATATATAAAGATGTAATTTTTTGACATCTGTAGCAGAGGGAGAAAGAAGCTGTATAAGAGCAATTTGTGTAGGCTGTTGAAGTTGGTATAAATTTAAATTAGGTTATTTAATGTTTGGTTGTCAAATGTAATACGCATGGTAACCACAAAAAGTATTTACAGAATATACACAAAAGGAAATGAGAAGGGGATCAAAACATTTTACTACCAAAAAAGTCATCTAAGTACAAAAGATAGTAATGGAGGAAATGAGTGACCGAAAAAAAAAACAAACCTATAAAGCATATAGAAAATAAATATCACAAAAGGCAAAAGTTAGTCTCTTCTTATCAGTAATTAGTTTAAATGTAAATGGATTATACTCTTTAATAAACAAACATAGATTGGCAGAATAGATTCTCTAAAATGGCTTAAATATGGTCTAAAATATATGTGTGTATGTATATATGTGTGTGTGTGTGTGTGTGTGTGTAGTCTAAAAGAGACTCATGTTAGATCCAAATTGGCCAAATGTGAAAGGATGGAAAAATATATTCATACAAATAGTAACCAGAAAAAGAGGTGAGATGGTTTTACTAATTTCTGACGAAATAGACTTTAAATCAAAAATTACAAGAACAAATAAGGACACTACATATTAATAAAAGTTTCAGTAAAGCAAGAAGTTATGACAGTTTTAATCATTTACATATCTAATAACAGACCCTTAAAATATATGAAGCAAAGCTTTATAGAATTGAAGAGAGAAATAGACAGTTACACATTAATAGTTGGATACTCCAATACCCCACCTTTAATAATGGAGGAAATAACTAGACAGAAGATAAGTAAGGAAACAGGAACAACAGAAACAAAATAGATCTAATAGACATGTATAGAACACTCAATCCAACAACAGAGTACATATCCTTCTTAAGTACACGTAGACATTCTCCAGGGTAGACCATGTTGGTCCCAAAGCAAGTCTTACTAGATTTAAAAAGCTAAGCATCATATAAATAATCTTCTCTGAATATAATAAGATGAAGTTAGAAATTAATAAGAGAAGGAAAAATAGAAAATTCACAAATTTATGGAAATTAACACATTTCTAACCATCTAAAATGGATCTGAGAAGAAATCACAAGGGAAATTTGACTAACAAATGAAGAAAAATGAAAACAATATACAAAACTTATGTGAGCAGCAGAAACATTGCTCAAAGGGAAATGTATAGCTGTAAATTGTACATTGAAAAAGAAAGAAAGAAATCAATATACTAAATTTACACCTTAAGGAACTAGAAAAAGAAGATCAAACTAAACCCAAAGCTGACATAAGGAAATAATAGATTAGAGTGGAGATAAACAAATTAGAGAAAAATACAGAGAAAAATCAATGAAACCAAAATTTGTTTCTTTGAAAAGACCAACAAAATTGACAAACCTTTAGCTTAGACAAAGAAAAGAACATGCAAATTATTAAAATCAGAAATGAAATTGGAGATGTTATTACCAAACTTTCAGAGATAAAAAGAGAATACTGTGAATAATTGTATGCCAACAAATTAGATAACTGAGAATAAATAAACATGGAAAAATTACTTGAAACACACATACCTAAACCAACTCAAAAAGAAACAGGAAACCTTAAAAAACCTTAACAAGAGTTTGAGTTAGTAATTTGGAACCTCCCAACAAAGAAAAGTCCTGGACCAGATGGCTTTCTAGTGAGATCTGATGTATTCTACCAAACATTTAAAGGCTTAACACCAATCATTTTCAGACTCTTCCAAAAAATTGAAGAGGGAACACTTCGTAACTCATTTGATAAAGCTAACACTACTTTGATACCAAAGCCAGATAAAGACATCACAAGAGAGGAAAACTATAGACTATTATCCTTTCTGAATGTAGATGTAAGTATCTTCAACAAAATATTAGCAAATCAAACCGAACGGAATATTAAGAGGGTCATTCACCATGACCAAATGGAATTTATCTAAGCAGTGCTAGGGTGGTTCAATATAAGAAAATCAATGTAATACATCACATTAATAGAATGAAGGAAAGCAAATCCACATCATGATCATCTCAATTGATATAGAGAAGACATTTGACAAAATTCAACATCCTTTTATGATGAAATCTCTCATAAAGCTAAGAAAGAAGATTCCTCAACATGAAAAGGGCATTAATGAAAACCCAAGCTAACATCATGGTCAGTGGTGAAAGACAAAGCTTTACCCCTAAGATTAAGATGAGACAAGGATGCCCACTTTCACAATTCCTTGTCAATGTTGTACTGCAAGTCCTAGCCACAGCTTTTAGCTATTAGACAAATACAAAAAAAAAAAAAACCCAAAACCCAAAATAAAAGGTATGCAAATGAAAAAAGGTAAAACTGTCTCTAATTTGCAGATGACATATCTATACATGGAAAATCACAGACCACAAGAACACTTCTAGAGCTAATAAATGAATTCAGCAAAGTTGAAGGGTATAAGATCAGCACATGGAAATGAGTTGTTTCTATACACCAGCAATGAATAATCCAAAAAGGAAATTAAGAAAACAATTCCACTTACTGTACCATCAAAAAGAATTAAATATTTAAGAACAAATCCAGCCAAGAAAGTAAAATCCTTGTACACTGAAAATTACAAAAATTGCTGAAAGACTTTCTTCGTAGGTAGGAAGACTTAATATTGTTAAGATGTCAGCACTACCCAAAGCAGTCTACATACTCAACAACATTCACTGTTGTCAAATTTCCAACAGCCTTTGGGCACAAATGGAAAATGTGACAGTCACATTTATACAGAATTGCAAGGGGCTCCAGATAGCTAAAACAATCTTGAAAAAGATAACATTGGAAGACTAACAGTTCCTGACGTTAAAACTTACAACACTAGTAGTTAAAACAGTATAGTACTGGCATGCAGACAAATATATACACCAATGTAATAAAAAGAGAGCCCAGAAGTAAGTTTTTATGTATATAGTCAATTGATTTTTGAAAAGAGTGCTAAGATCATTCAATGGGGAAAGGACAGGTTTTTCAACAAATGGTGCTAAGAAAATGGGATATCCACATGTAAAAGAATGAATTTGGACTTTTATCTTATGCTGTATTAAAAAAATTGACTCAAAGTGGATCAAAGACCTTAACTTAAGGGCTTAAACTATGACACACTTAGAAGAAAATATTGGGGAAATCTTCATGACATTGAATAGCAAGGACTTCATGGATATGATGATACCAAAATACAGACAAAAAATAGATAGATTGGACTTCATCAAAATTAAGAACTTTCATAGATCAAAGGACACTATTAAGGAAGTGAAAAGGCAAGATAAAGATTGGGAGAAAATATTTGCAAAACATATATCTGACAAGAAATTAATATTCAGAATATATAAGAACTCCCATAACTCAGCGACAAAAACCAAGCCAGTTCAAAAATGGCAGAAGACTTGAATAGACATTTCTTCAAAGAAGATAAATGGCCAATAAGCACATGAAAGATGAATGCTACAGAGTCATAAGGATAACATTTTTGTTGTTTTAAATTTGGTTAATTTATTATTTTTATATGATCAGTCATTAATGAACATTCAGTTACCATGCCCTAAGTAAAATTTTAATGATAATTTACAACATAATTTTTAAGATAATTTCTCTTTTCTAAGCTGGTCAGTTGGTGCATACTGAAAAGTCAGTTATTTGTGACTTAATGATTCTGCTGAAATCTTAGAACCCATGAAAATGTTTGAATGTTTTTATCCATGAAGCTTCTGAAATTTTTGTTAAATATGACTTTAATGAGCAGGAAAAGATAATGTGAACTGATTGCTTACCTGACTAAATTTATATAGCATATTTAAGAGAATGGATTCTGGACCTTGTCTACCTGGATTTGAATCCTGGCTCTACTTCTTACTAGCTGTGTAATCTTGGGCAAGTTACTTAATGTTTGTGTGTCTCAGTTCTTCACCTTTAAAATGGGGATAATAATAGTATACCTATGTCGAAATTGTTGCAAGGATTAAAACTAATTAAAATATGCAGAGTGCTTAAAATAGTGCCTGACATAAAGTACTAAGTAGGTGTCAGCTATTATTATTTGGGAAAATATTCATAAATTGATGATTGACCTAATTTTTATAGGATTATGAATGCTTATTATAAGGCCTAAGTGTGTTTGAACAACTAGGTTGGGGAAAACAAGGAAGTGGTTGTATAAAGATCCTGAAACTAAAATAGAAATCAGTAGAAAAATACTATTCATGCACAACTTATATTCCACATAACCTTTGAGGTATATAGTCAATAGAATCAAAATCTAGGTCCTTGTTTAGCAGATTGAGGATTTATTCTGTCATTGTCTTCTTTCTTCAGTCTTTATTCTTTCTTTTCTCTTCTTTCTCCTTTCATCTCTTTCCTCTTTTTTCCTCCCTCCTCCTCCACCACCTCACCTTTATATGTGGTATGTAGACAAAAATTTAATAATATAATATTAATGGTTGCAGCCCCTAATTATATTTTTATATTTTTCTTTAAGAGCATGGTTTCAGAGGAAGAGACACTGAAAAAGCGATACAAGAAAAATAATCCACCAATTTCTCATCTTTGTGTCAGAACACCAAAAAAGGTAGCTTTTAAATTTTATTTCAGAAAGCAAATTTCAAAAACTGGATTTAATTCTTCTTTTTTTTTTAAGTTAAACGTATTATAATTTTATTTTTTATTCAGACTCCTTCATCTCTAACAACCCCTGGATCTACGCTGAAGTTTGGAGCTATGAGAAATATGCAGGAGGACTGTTGGGCTGTAATTGCTAAAATAGATAGGAAACAGAAACTAAAGGAAGCAGAAAAGCTATTTGTTTAATTTCAGGAAATTGTAATTAAGGAGCCTAATAACATCAAATTTATAGTTAATTTTTTATTATTATTTTCTAAGGAGCCAAACATTTTCTGAAATTGAGACTTCTTTGATATTGCATAAATAATTTGTTTCTTTATATTTTTATAATTTAGCCTAAATGGGAAATGACTACATGTTACTTGAAAACTTGTAATTGTATTCAGATAATTAGATGATTATATTTTATTTTTACCTTTTCTTGTATTCATGAAAACTGTTTTAGCTAAGTTTTCACATTTGCACAGTTATCCATTGAATGCTAGAAGTATATGACTGGGATTTACTATTTATTCTTTACTATTAAAATATTTTGGATGCAAATAAATACTTCTCATTGATTCTGTGAGGTAATCTGAAATGCTAATCATTATAGTTTTGCTAATACTTATTTTTAAAATCTTCAGGTCATTTTAGTTAAGTTTCACAGTTCTGAAGCAGCTTTGACTTACCTATTTACAAAATTGATAAATGGCTTTAAGTTGCAGGAAGAAAGGCTCTACCAGTATGACTTCCTGAAATATTATTTCATTTATTCTACATTCATTAGGCAAATATTTATTGAATGTCTGCTAAGAATTAAGCACAGTTCTAGATACTGGGAATATGACAATAAAAAGAACAGAAAAATAGGCCCTCTGTTCTTCTAGAGCTTACATTTTAATGAAGGAAATAGATAATAAACAAATAAGCAAAACACATAGTATATTAATGATAGTTGCTAAAGAGAAATAACAGGGAAGAGTATTAGGGAGTATTGAAGGGGGTTGAAATTTTATGTAGTATGGCTCACACTGAAAGGACATTTGAAGATGTGATGAATAACTCGTAAGCCTCTAGCTGTCTAGGAGAGAACATTCCTGGTAAAAGGAAGAAAAAGTATAAAGGCCCAGAAGTGGAGGTATGCCTAGTGTGTCTGGGAGGCAGCAAGGAGGCCAGTGTGGGTAGAGGATAATGAGCAGAAGAAGAGTATAAGGAGAAAAGGCCTGATATTTAACAGGATAGGGAACTTGGGTGGGCAGATTATGTAGGGCTTATAGGCTACTGTTAGAGCTTTGGCTTTTACTCTGAATAAGATGTGAAATTAGTATATATTTCTGAGCAAAGAAGAGCCATAATCTGACTCATGTTTTAAAATTAAAATCTTTCTGACTGCTATATTGAGAACAGATTTTGAAAAGGGGACAAAAGGTTAAAACAGAGAAAACAGGAGATTATTTTAATAATGCATATGAGAGATGGTAGTGGCTTGAACAAGGGTGAGAGCAGCAGAGGAGTAAAGAGGTCAGCTTCTGGATGTTTTGAAGATTAGATGTGGGATAAGACAGAGAAGGGGACAAGGATAATGTCAATATTTTTGGGCTGAGCAATGTAATTTTGGACATGTTAGGTCTAAAATGCATATTAGACATCCAAATGGAGATGGTGACAGGCTTAGAGACAGATCCAGGATAGTGGTATAAATTTGGAAGTCAGCTGCATATTTAAAGCTATCAGACTGGATGAGAACATATACAATCATGAGATTGACTATACCCAGAAAAGAGATCAAAGAGGTGAGAGGCATTAGCTAGAATGAAAGTGAAGTCTAGCAAGAAGGTATTTCAAAGAAGAGTGACCAATTGTATTAAATACTCCTCAGAAAGAAAGTAAAATTGATTAATGGATTAATGTGTTATTAATATGGAGGTCTTTGGTGATCCTAACAATGGCAGTTTTAGTGAAGTGGAGTTTGATTGCAGGGGGTGGTTAAGGAAAGAATGGGAGGGAAAGAAGTGGAGATAGCTATCTCCATCAAGAGTAAGAACTCAAGAAGTTATACTTTAAAGGGAAGAAGATAAATGATGCAGCTACTAGAATTGGAAGTGAGTCAAGAGGAATTATTTTAAAGATACAAGAATTAATAATATGTTTAAATAATTAGGGAGAGATTCAAGATGATGTAAAATGAATATGCAGGAGTTTTTTGTTTTTGTTTTTGTTTTTTTTTAAAGAATGTCTTATAATAGGCAAGAGGGAGGGAATCTAGTGGAAGATTAAAGTGCTGGGCCTTAGCTAGGAGAAAAGACAGTTCTACTACAGTAATAAGAGAAAAGGAATAGTATATAGGACAAGATGATGGTAGATAGGAGTTTGTAGAACTTTAGTTTCATAGCTTCAATTTTTTTAGTAAAGTAAGAATATCAACCACTAGAATAAAAGTGTTGCAAGTTGTGAAGAGAAGAGTGGGTATGAAAGACTAATCTAATAAAGTAGAGGGGTGAATGAACTTCATAAAAACACCTGACAAATAGATAAAAAATTGTTTTAGAGTTGTCTATAAATAATAATTTTAGTGTAGTAGAATTTTAATTTCCTAATGGTAGAGAATTTGTAGGAAAGGCTAGCCAAGAAAAATGGAAATGCTGTAACATTACAGAAATTACGTTCATCCTTCAATTTATATGCCCATGACTATACTCTGAAAACTGGATATGATCTTTGGATTTCTAGCTTTTGATCTCTTAATTGAAACTTTATAGTCTCCTGAGCAAGTATTTTTTAGAGAATTATTAGTCTTGACAACGTATGTCACATTTGAAGCTACTATAGATTTTCAAACATTTTAAAATAAAGCAAGACTTGTGTATTAGTTAAGGTAACACTAGCTTCTCTGGTTAATCATCAACTTCTCACTTATCTAAAGTCCAAAATAAACAGCCCTATTTAGGAAGCAGCATTCCTCTAGGCAGTGATTTAGGGACCCTGGCTCCTTCCAACTTCTCTCTCTGCCATCTTCAACAACTGGCTTCCAAGTTTGTTGTGAAAGGGGAAACACCATGGAAGATCCATGTGCGAAGTTTTAATGACCCAGGGCTGAAGTAGATGTACATCACTTCCACCCACATTCTACTTTCTAGGACCAAATCATCTGGCCATGCCTAATTTTAAGATAGACTGTGACTCATTTCTAGTTATGTCTCAGGAGGAGATCAGGGAAAGGGTCAGGTGAACGACTAGCCAGCCTGTCACAATTAGTTTACACTCTTTAAATTTTCAAATATTGTTCCTCGTTGCTTTTAATTAAAACAAGATGAGTTAGTTAGGCTCTTAAGTTTTGAAAGATTGCTTCTTGCTGTTCTTTGAAAATGCTGGGCATGCTTCTTCCTTAGAAACTTCCCTGTCTTTCCAGTGATTCCCCTTACACTGCTCCTTTTCTCCCCATGGCACATATTATCTTCTAACATACTATGTACTTTTTTTAGTATGTTTATTATTCATTGTCTTCCCTCACTAGAATGTAACCTTCAGAAAGATAAGGATTTTTGTCTGTTTTGTTTATTGATATATGCTGAGTGCTTAAAATACTGCCTGGCCCTTGGTAGGTAGTCAATATTTGTTGAATTGATTACATAAAATATTAATACATATTTAAGAAAAACTTACATGTACCATACTGATGATTCTTACAGTGAGTAAAACTTCAGAACCAAAATGTTTAATACATGATTTAAAAATAAGATCAAATATTAGCAATTAGAAAAGCATAAAATTTTCTGAAAGCATTATTATAGGAGCCTGTATTTGTCTCTTCTGTTTTGAGCTCTAGAGAGTCCGTTTTGACAACCAAATCCAGAATAAAATTTAAGACTAATGCTATTTTTACTTTTAGATAACTCCTAAAAAAAACCAGATTGGGAAAAATTGTCATTTAAAATTTAGAGATCAGTGCATTCATTTGTGGTAACTTCACCAAAAAAAAAAAAAAAAAAAAAAAAAACCCAACCAAAAAAATTCGTAAAAATAATTGCAGCTATTATTAATGAACAATTGGCAGATTTATAATTTAATTATTATGAACATTTTGTAAGCTAATTACACAGTTGAAATAGAGTGGAATTGGGGGGAGCTAAAAAACATACTAATATTGAAACTCTGATGTGGCTCAGGTGATCCTGTATAGGATAATAGCTCCATAGGAATTTTAACTTGATCAGTCACTGTAGCCTATGGTAGCCTTGTTTTTACACGAATCGCTGTTTTTACATGAATTGCTGTTTTTATAGAAATAGGGTGCAGGTTCTGGATCTTAAGTGAATAGCGTGTAAGCTTTGTCTGAAGCAAAATAAGTACCTCAGTGTGTCCACAGGCCATACGCTCCAGGAGAAGCACAGGCTGAGGGGACCTCAGCCAAATTTGGGCTGTAAAAAGAAGAAATATTAGCTATGCTAGACTAAGTAAAGGAGTGGGACTCAAAGGTTATATTTTGGATATATTTTTATAGTGGAACCAAAAAGGTGTGCTGACAAATTGGCTGGAGGTAAGGATGAGGTGAAAGAAAGAAAAGGTGTTAAGGTTGGGTTTTGAAGTTCTGTTTTGGAATATGTAATATTTGAGATAGCTTAGATATCTAAGTGGAGATGTTGAGAAGGTCACTAAACAAATGAATCTGAAGTTTTCCAAAAGGGTTGGTATATAGTAATCATTGGCATAAATACTCCATTTAAAGCACAGGACTGAATGCACTCTCTTTACAGATGGTGAATGTCTAGTTATAGAAAGGAAAGGAGTTCATACTGAGCTTTGGGGTACTGGCACATTGTCAAGCAATAGAAAAATTGCTGGAAAGACTAATAATAAGGGAGACAGATGAAGCATAAAGGATCATGGAAGCCTAGAGAACAAAGTAAATCAAGAACAGAGTATTCTCCTGTGTCAAATCCTGAGTAGCAATGCTGGAAAGTATAGAATAAGTAGTTGGATTTGGGATTATCTATATGATACACAATATCTGCTCTCAATGACTTGTAGTCAAGTAGCAAATACAAATATGTAAACAAATTCAAGTGTATACAAGTAGAAAGGATACAGAGGCCTTCTGAAAGGGATGAATTTTGGGCATAAATAAGAATGTTACAGGTGTATAAGAAGGACAAGAGGAAATCAAAGCAAAAGAAATAGCAATATAAAGGATGAGATGAAGAGTAGTTAAGAGAACTAGACCATGGTCTCTTCCTATAGGATGTTGTACATTATGTTGCAAAGTTTGGAGTTCTTTTATATGGAAAATGGAATGGAGTTTAAGCAAGGAAAATAAGGCTTTATTACTTAAAATGTGATATTTTAAAATGAAAAATTTACAAAAGGATATAAAGTATATGGTCTCCTAACTCAATCATCCATCTGCCCACTTGAAAAAGACTTTTGTTTTAGAAAGATCATTAGATGTAAATCAGAACATGTGAGGCTATTGAAGCTATTAAATAGTCGAGGTGAGAGATGGGAAAATTTCTTAGACTGAAAGTTTAAGTTGTAGACTTTTAGATTAGATCTAATACCTGTCCTAAGAAAGATATCCATAACTTTATCATTTTAACAGTAATAAAATGTCTCCTACTTCATGTAAATGTAAATTAATGATGTCAAAGACCAAGCTGCTTTGGTTGATATAAAGGTTAGAAATAAATTATTCAAAATTCAGGCAACCTGAATTCAGCATAATTAATAGTCCACAGGCTGTAGTAGTACATCAAGAACTTTAATCAGTGACAGGTCAACTGTGGGTTAGAAATAGGAAATGACAAATGGAGACAGATAAGACTTAACATTTAGTTATGAAATCATAGAATTTAGAGCTGGGGTGAAGCGAAAAGAGCATTTAGTTTCAACACAGTAGTTTGAGGCCTATAAAAGCAATCAAAATTATAAGGAAAAGTTTAAACAGTGACCTAGTTTCTATGTTAGATATACATAATTTATATCAATGCATAAATCACATAAATTCTTAGCATCTTATTTATTTATTTTTTTTGCTTTCTTTTTTACCCTATTCCCCTGTCTAAACACATCAGGATCCCCTTCCGCCAAATCCCCCTCTCTTGGTTAACCCTTGACAAGAACCTAACATGTATCCTTCCCTATTTTTATCCATGACAGATAGATACAGATATAATGTATTTAGTTCGATATAATTTTACATATGCATGCATACATACAGGGTTCTCTGATCATGGTTAATTTACAAAAATGGGATAATGTGTACTTTTCAGAGTCTTGCTCATTCAATATCTCATGGAAATCTCTCTAAAACATGGTATAGTTCTAATTCATTCTTTTAAATTGCTGTGTAATAGTTCATAGATGTACCATAATTCAGCTATTTATCTACTAGAATATGGTAGAGACTTTTATGATCACCTGTATCCAGTTCTTCCTCACTTCCAGGCACATGAGAAGATTGTACTACCCCACTCACCTTGGTAAGGCTATATGATAAGTTCTGGCCAATAGATTTTAGGTAGAAATGATGTGTACTAATTACTTCTGTACCAGAGAATTTGGTTAATGGTATGAGACCCTTTATTACTGCAGCAATTTGTGATGTTATAAATGATGAAACTTCTGTCATCCTAGGTCTATGAGTGAAAATTTCATGTAATAAAGTTCTCTGATTAGCCCATCATGGTCATATAGAATGAATAAGAAATAAGACTTTGAGGTGGTAAGCCCCTGTGAGTTTAAGGTTGCTTGTTATTGTTGGCATAATCTATGACTGACATAATGGGAATTTTCTTTGTTTCCAGTTTTATGCACTATGAACAATGCTAATGTTAGTGCTTTTATTTCTGTGGGATAAATTATTAACTTGGAATTCTCAGGCCTATGGAGAGAGAGAGATATCTGTATCTATATCTATATCTATCTATATATATATTTAAATTTTTAATAGATGTTGCCTAGGAATGATAGTAAGAAAAATGCAGTTACTGGTATGGAAATATATATTAAATATATAAGTCATTATATAAACAAAAGTTGAAAATATATTCTATGACAAAAATTAATTCTACAAACTAAATATTATTTTCTTATAAAACCGCTAACCAAGTGATAAAACTGTAGTGCAGGTCATCTAATTATTCTAATAATTTCCAAATAATTTTACTTTAAAAATCATTGCTGTGTTATTTGTTTGATGTATCTGTTTGTAGTTAAAAGAAGCCTGTGTAGGAACTATTTGTCAAGGGAAAATGCATCATTTTTTTCCCAATGACTTTCCCAGTAGATTGATAGTCATTAAATGACCTAGTCTTAATAAGTAGAAAATTTCTCTTTCTGCCAGCAATATTGTTCATAGTGCCGAACCCTCTCTCAACTTCCACTAAATTAAGAACTATTGCATTAAAAGTTTTCTCGCTCTTATAATAGTATCTGAGATTTTTGTACGTCCTGTTGATCAGCTAAATCACAAATATAATTTATTGGATTATCCTGTTTAGTTAAGTCAAAACTAATTCTGCAGGCCAGACCACAGGTGATATGATGTGTATGTTAAAAGTATGGGGTTTGTTTGGTTGACTGAGTCTGGAGTCCTAGCTCTGCCATTCAAGTTCCGAATAACTTCTCTGTGGTTCATCTTTCTGGTCTGTAAAATGGTGATAATTATAAATAGAGAAAATGAGTTAACAGACATTTTGAAAGGTGTCTAGCACAGAGCAAGTGCTAATAATTATTATCTCTCATTTTTATTAATAAAATCAATGTTATGAATGCCCATGATAGGGGGACTTTCAGTGGGTTTTAATGAATTTGACTCCCTATATAAAGGTGAAAATTCAACAGAGACAATGAAAAAGGAGGACTTGTACTCTAGATGTTCCCTAGTTCTAAATTGGCCCCGTGGACTCTCTCTATCCTCAGAAGCCCCCTTCCTGTCCTAGGGGTACGTGAAATGTCAGCAGAATCCGTATTGCCAAGCTGGTGCTTGCTGTAGCTATTACGAGCTACCTGCTTCTCCCAGGTCCTTTGAAAACAGAAGTTAACTCATAGGCTGCAATTCCTACAGATGGACATGTGAGGGCCTCCTAAGGCAGCTGTGGCCAGTAATAGGTGGCCACAATCTGTGAAAGACCAGATTGGCATGGAGCATTGGTCTTCTGGTGCCAGCTCTACTGATTGAGTGCTTTCTGCTTTGCTGAGGTCTGCATCTGCTTTGAAGGATTCATGGAATGGTATTTGGTACATAGGAGTCAAGGCAGGTTAGCTGGCAAACCAGCAAGTAGTTGGACCCAAGGATGGCCCCCTAACATTCTGGTGCTCTGGACCCAGAAAGAGAGCATGTGTGTAGCATAGTCTGACCGTCCAGAAACCCTGTGGCAGAAGCAAGATAATGATGCCTAGGGAGGTGGAAATTTTTGTCTAATGAATTTGATTCCTGAAACCTTAATAAACTCACCTGCTAGTTCCAGTAGCATGTTTGTAGATTCCTTACAATTTTCTGTGTAGATGATCATGTCATATATGGATAAAGACATTTTTACATCTTCAATCTGTATGATTTTTTCCCTTTTTTATTGCCTTATTATACAGGCTTGTACTTCTAGTACAATGTTGTATACAAATGGTGACAGTGGACATCCTTGCTTTTTTCCCAATTACTTCACCTTAAGTATGATGCTAGATATCTTTTATCATATTAAAGAAGTTCATTCTATTACTAGTTTTCTGGTTAATTTAAACATGAACGAATGTTGAATTTTCTCAAGCTTTTTCTACATATTTTGAGATGAATATATGGTATTTCATTTTTAGTCTGTTGACATGCTGAATTAGATTAATTGATTTTTGAGTGTTAATGCAACTTTGCATTCCTGGGATAAACCTCACTTGGTCATGATATATTATCCTTTTTATATATTATTGGATTTGATTTGCTAAAGTTTTTATGAAGAATTTTTGCATCTTTACATTTTTTGAGAGAGGGACATTAATCTCTAGTTTTCTTTTTTGTAATGTTTTTGTCTGGTTTGCTGTCAAGGTAATCCTGATCTTATAACATTGATTGAGGTGTGTTCTCTCATCAACTTTTGGAAAGACTTTGTGTCAAGTTGGTATTATTTCTTTCTTAAATGTTTAATAGAATTCACTGGTGAAATATCTGGGAATGAAATTCTCTTTGAGTAATATATTTAATTATCAAACAAATTTATTTGATAAAGATGTGGCTAGAGTATTTCTTCTTGAGTCAGTTTTGGTAATTTGTATCTTTCATAAAATGTATCTTTTATTCTAAGTGATTGAATGTTTTGGCAATAAAATTTAAAGTATTCTCTTATGATAATTTTAATGTCTGTAGAATCTATGGTGAGGACTCTGTATCATTCCTGATTTTGGTGATTTGTGTCTTTCTTTTTCTTTTGACTAGTCTACTTAGATGTTTATAGATTTTGTTGATGTTTTCCAAGAAAATTTTTGATTTTATTGCATTTTCTATTGATTTTCATCTGTTTTCTATTTATTTGATTTCTGTTCTCATCTTTATTTTTCCTTTATTTTGCTTACTTTGGGTTTAATCTGCTTTTTCTTTTAAGGTAGGAGCTTAAATAATTGAATTTAGACCTTTTCTTGTATATACATTAAGGCTGTACATTTTTCTTTAAGCACTACATTAGCTGCATTCCACAAATTTTGATATGTTGTGTTTTGATTTCTATTTAAAGTATTTCTTAATTTCCCTTGTGATTTTTTTCTTTGAACCATTCTATATTAAAAGTGCATTGTTTACTTTCCAAATATTTTTCAAGATATCCTCTGTTGTTGATATTCAGTTTGATTGTCTTTTGGTCAGAACTTATACTCAGTATCATTACAATCTTTAAAAACTTTTTGACTGTTGTTTTATAGCCCAGAATATAGTCTATCTTGGTGAATGTCCCATATGCACTCATGTGTATTTGTAAAGAATGTGCATTTTGCTATTGGTGGATCAATATTCTAAATATGTCAATTAGGACAAATTGGCTTACAGGATTGTTCAAGTTTTCTATATCCTTTCTGCTATTTTATGTACTTATTATTTCAATTACTAAGAGAAAAGAGTTGACATTTTCAACTATAATTGTAGATTATTTCTCCTTTTAATTCTATCAGCGTTTGTTTCATATACTTTTAAGTTTGTTTTTAGTTGTACGTACATTTAGGATCGCTTTTTTGTTCTTGATGAACTCACTCCTTAATAATTGTAAAATGTCCCTTTTTATTCACTTCTCTGAAATTTACTTTGATATTAGTATAGCCACTATAGCTTTCTTTTAATTAATGTCTGCATATTGTATCTTTTTCCATACTTTTGTTTTCAATCTGTCTGTGTCTCTATGTGTAAACTGGGTTTACCTATAGACACAATACAGTCAGTCTTGATTTTTAAATCAAATCTGAACATCTTTGCTTTATTTGAAAGATTAAACCATTTATGTATTTTTAAAATTGAAGTAGATTTGGTTTACAATATTGTGTTAGTTATAAGTGTACAATGTAGTTATTCAGTTTTTTGTATATTATATTCCATTATAGGTTATTACAAGCTATTGGATATAATCTCCTGTGCTATACAGTAAACCCTTGTTGCTTATGTATTTTTATGTATAGTAGTTTGTATCTGTTAATCCCATAGACCTAATTTGTTCCTCCCCCACCCCCCTTTTCTTTGGTAACCATAAGCTTTTTTTTCCTATGTCTGTGAGACTATTTCTGCTTTATATATAGATTCACTGTATTATTTTTTAGATTCCACATATAAGTGATATCATATAGTATTTGTCTTTGTCTGACTTACTTCACTAGGCATAATGTTCTCTGGGTCCACCCATGTTTCTTCAAATGGCAATGTTTCATTCTTTTTTATGCTGAATAATATTTATTATATATTACACACACACACACACACCCCATATCTTCTTAATCCAGTCATCTGTTGATGGGCACTTGGATTGCTTCCATGTCATGCCTATTGTAAATAGTACTGCTATTAACATTGGGGTGCATGTATCTTTTGAATTTGTTAAACTGTTTACATTTAAAATAATTATTAATGTGCTTGAGTTTAGGTTTACCATCTTGCCACTTATTTTGTTTGTTCCATTTGTTCTTTGTACCTTTTTTTCTCTGTTTCTACAGGACTACCTTGGAGATAATAAAGGTTCAGTTGCAGACCACTGCAATATAAAAATATCAAAATAAAGTGAGTTATACAAATTCTTTGGTTTCCCAATGCATATAAAAGTTATGTTTATACTATACTGTAGTCTATTAAGTGTGCAATAGCATTATGTCTAAAAAACCAATATATATACCCTAATTTTAAAATAATGCTATTGACAAAATGGCACTAATAGATTTGCTTGACACAGGGCTGCCACAAACCTTCAATTTGTAAAAAAATGCACTATCTGTGAAGGGCAGTAAAGTGAAGCACAATAAAATAAAGTATGCCTATATTTTCTTTTGGATTATTTTAATGTTGTCATGATTCCATTTTATTTTTATCATGGGCTTTTTAAAAAGTAACAGACTAATTTTTAGAGTAGTTTTAGGTTTATAGCAAAATTGAATGGAAAATACAAAGATTTCCCATATATACATGGCCCCACATATTTATAATCTCCCCCTCCACTGATATCCTACACCAGAGTGATGTTTGTTATAAGTGATGAACCTTTATCAACATATTGTTATCATCCAAATTTCATAGTTTACATTAGGGTTCACTTTTGGTGGTATATATTATATGGATTTTGACAAATGTGTAATGACATGTACCCACCATTATGGTATCATACAGAATATTATCATTACCCTAAAAATCCTTTGTGCTTTGCCCACTCATCCCTCTCTCCCCTAATCCCTGGTAACTACTGATCTTTTTAATGTCTCCATAGTTTTGCCTTTTCCATGATGTCATATAGTTGGAATCATATAGTATGTAGCCTTTTCAGATTGCCTTCTTTCACTTAGTAATATACATTTAAGGTTCTTCCATAACTTTTCATGGCTTGATAGAGCATTTCTTTTTAGTGCTGAATAATTTTCCATTGTCTGGATGTACCACAATTTGTTTACATTTTCACCTCTTGAAGTACATATTGGTTGCTTCCAAGTTTTGACAGTCATAGACTAAGCTGCTGTAAACATCCATGTGGAATTTTCTGTGTGGAAAAGCTTTTAAACTCCTTTGGGTAAATACTAATGGGCATGATTGTTCAGTCTTATAGTAATGGTTGTTTAGTTTTGTAATAAACTGCCAATTTGTCTTCAAAAGTGGATGTATTATTTCGCGTTTCCACCAGCAATTAATGAGAGTTCCTGTTGCTTCACATTCTTGTCAGCATTTGCTGTTGCCAGTGTTTTGGATTTTGGCCATTCTAATAGGTATGTAGTGGTTTCTTGTTTTTTAATTGCAATTTCCTGATGACATATAATGTGAAACATCTTTTCATATGTTGTTTGCCATCTGTATGTCTTCTCTGGTGATGTATCTGTTCAGGTCTTTTGTCCATCTTCAAATCAGGTTGTTAGTTTTCTTATTGTCAAGTATTAATATTCTTTGAATATTTCAGATAACAATGGTTTATCTGATATGACTTTTGTAAATATTTTCTCCCAGTCTGTGTCTTCTCATTCTTTTGAACTATTGTGTTTTTAGCCATACTATTATTTTTGGTGGTTGCTCTAGGATTTTCAATATACATCTTCAGTTTATCATAGTTTACCTATAATAATGTTATAGCACTTTACGCATAGTATAAAAATCTTACAGAAATATATTTCCATTCCTCATTCCTGTCCTTTGTTCTATTCCTGACATACAATATACTTCTGCATATGTTTTAAACACTACATTGTTAATATTTTTGCGTTAAGTTTTCAGTTGTCTTTTTTAAAGTTATGAGAAATTCACAAAATAAAAATAAACATTTTTAAATGAACAGTTCTGTTGCACTTAATACATTCACGGTGTTTTGCAAACTCTACCTTTATCTAGGTTCCAAATCATTTTATCACCCCAAGAGGATATCCTTTACCCACTAAGCTGTTATTCCCTATTTCCCACTCCCCCAACCTCTGGTAACCACCAGTGTGTTTTCTGTCTCTATAAATTCACCTATTCTGTTTATTTCAAAGAAGTGGAATCATACCATATGTAATCTTTTCTGTCTAGCTACTTTCACTTCAATTGTTTTTTTACACACATGTAGTGAAGGAAGTTAACTATATTATTGGTTTATTATTCCTTAGCTACCACAGATTAATTTACTAACAATCATCTATTGACTTTTGCATATAACAATACTGTGAACTTCTTTTATTGTAAAAGTTCTACTAAACAAAGATGAGAAAAGTTAAAATATTTTTTGGTGAGATTAATAACATTGTTGATTAGTTGCTGAGAAGTGGTTACACATGTTATTGTGAGTACAGTTAATACTGCTCATATTATTCAGCCAGAGAAATAATATCTAATTACCAGGAGGTTATATAAAGTAACAAAAACAGAGTGAAAGATATTATACTAAGGCTAGAGAAATAAGTTTTGATATATAGGAAAGAAAACTTAATACTGATCTGACTTTTTAACACTATGAATTTTATTAAAGAAAACATTAGCAATTCCTATTAACATTTATATATAACCTTAATTTAAAAATGTTTTGAAATGGAGGGGACAGGCATGTATAAATTCATATAAATCTCATATTAGGGGCTTTTTGACTAGTTACCAAAAGAGAGATGCAAATTGACATAAGTTTTATACATATTAAATCAAAATTGTCTCTCTACTTCAGAGCTTCAAGATAATAAAATGATCAATATGCATATTAGGCCCAGCTCTACCTGCTATCAATTGTCTGTATTGTTTAAGAAAAGAACATTGAAAGGAGTTTAATAAACAAAAAGATTTTGTTTCAAATTGCAGACTATTGTAATTTGACTCTTAGAGATAACTCAGACTTCAGATGAATAAACTGATGTTTAAAAAATATCTGTTGCATAGGATTTTAGAATTTTATGGAACTAGAGCATCTTGCAAGCTAGAAAAGTACCTACTCTTTGAGGAGGGGAAAGTATTAGAAGGTCTGATCCATATTCCAATGCCACTTCTCTGTTTAGCTAATTGAAGATTGTGGATGGTTTTTTTTTCCCTTTGAGAATGCGTTAACATTTTAATGTAATAAAAAGGGTTTTAGGAAACTTGGATTTTAGCTTGCCTGTAAGTATAGAACATTGGAGCAGTTAATAACCTCTCTATGTATAGAATCATACAACTCTGGGATTAGCATCTGTGTGTTCACTTACTCATGCATTCAGTAAATATTTACTGAACATATAATATATACAATAGGCTGGTTTGAACTCTGAGGGTACTGTGATGACCATGACAAATAACCCCCTCCATTTATGGTACTTACATTCTATTTGGAAAAGGATAAACGGAGAAAAATGTGTAAACAAATATCAGAAAGTTATTAAGTACTATGAACAAAGAATGAAATTGTGGGATGAAAAGTGATAGGGGCAATGTGATACGTTAGATTTGGTGGTCAGGGAAGGCTTTTCTGAGGAAATAATTTTTAAGCTGAGATAATGAGGAAGCCATTTGGTGATTGGTGAAAGAGCTCTTCATAACGAACAAACAGCAAATGCAAAAACCCTGTTGCAAGAAAAGCTTAGAATGTTCAAAGGAAAATAGTGAGTAAAAGTGAAGTAGTGATATGATATGAATCCTGAGGAGTAGGCACAGATCATTTCTATCTATTGAATTTTAAAAACAGCTTTGTTGGGGTATGATTGACATACAATAAACTGCATGTGTTAGTTTCCTGGGGCTGCTGTAATAAAGTACCACAAACTAAATGGTTAAACATCAAAAATGTATCTTCTCACAGTTCTAGAGGCTAGAAGTCCAAGATAAGGTATTGGTAGGGAAGGGTCTTGCTTCTCTGAAGGTGCTGGGAAAGGGTCTGTTCTAGGTCTGTCTCCTAGCTTCTGGAATTTCCTCTCCTTGTGGTAACATAATTCCAGTCTTTACATGGCATTCTCCCTGCTCATAAGTCTGTGTCCAAATTTCCCCCTTTTATAAGGAAACCAATCATTGTTTTAGGGGCCTAACCTACTGCAGTATGACCTCATCTCAATTAATTTCATCTGAAATGCACTATCTCCCAAATAAGGTCTCATTCTGAGCCACTAGACGTTGGGACTTCAACATATGAATTTTGGGTGTACACAATTCAAACCATGACACTGCATTTATTTAAAGAGCTATTTACCATTTGATAGGTTTATATATGTATATCCTATGAAATCATCACAATCAAGATAATGGACACATTCATCACCCCTAAAAATTTCCTATGCCTCTTTGTAATCCCTCTTTCTTGCTCTTCCTTGCCTCCCCTATTGCCAGGCAATCACTAATTGGCTGGGTTCCCCTTTCTCCATACCCTCTCCAGCACTTATTATTTGTAGACTTTTTAATAATGGTCATTCTGACTGGTGTGAGGTGATACAACATTGTAGTTTTGATTTGCATTTCTCTAATAGTGATGTTGAGCATCTTCTCATGTACCTATTGGCCATCTGGATGTATTCTTTGGAGAAATGTCTATTTAGGTCTTTGGCCCATTTTTTGATTGGGTTTATATATATATATTAAGCTGTATGAGTATTTGGATATTTTGGAAATTAATCCTTAGACAGTCTCATCATTTGCAAATATTTTCTCCCATTCCATAGGTTATCTTTTTGTTTGGGTTGTGATTTCCTTTTCTGTTCAAAAGCTTTAAGTTTAATCAGGTCCCATTTGATTATTTTTGCTTTTACTTCCATTACTCTAGGAGATGGATTGAAAATAATATTACTGTGATTTATGTCAAAGAGTGTCTTGCCTATCTTTTCCTCTAGAAGTTTTAGAGTATCTGGTCTTACGTTCAGATCTTTAATCCATTTTGAGTTTATCTTTGTATATCGTGTTAGAGATTGTTCTAATTTCATTCTTTTACATGAAGTTGTCCAGTTTTCCCAGCACCACTTTTTGAAAAGAATATCTTTTCCCCATTGTATATTCTTACCTCCTTTGTTGTAGATTAAGTACATGGGTTTATTTCTGGGCTTTCTATCCTATTCCATTGACCTATGTGTCTGATTTTGTATTGGTACCATACTGTTTTGATTACTGTAGCTTTGTACTGTAGTCTGAATCAGAGAGTGTGATTCCTCCTGCTCGTTCTTCTTTCTCAAGGTTGTTTTAGCTATTCAGGGTCTTTTGTATTTCCAAACAAATTAAACATTTTTTTGTTCCAGTTCTGTGAAAAATGTCATCGGTAATTTAATAGGGATTACATTGACTCTGTGTATTACCTTGGATACTATGGCCATTTTAAGAATATTGATTGTTCCAATCCAAGAACATGGTATATATTTCCATCTGTTTCTGTTGTCTTGTGTTCAGTTTCTTTCATCAGTGTCTTATAATTTATGGAGTACATGTTTTTTTTGCCTCTTTATGTAGGTTTATTCTTATGTTTTTTATTCTTTTTGATGCAGTGATAAATGAGATTGTTTCCTTAATTTTTCTTTCTGATATTTCATTGTTACTGTATAGAAATGCAACAGATTTCTGTATTTTAATTTTGTATCCTGCAACTTTTTTACTGAATTCATTGATGAGCTCTAGTAGTTTTCTGGATTCATCCTTTAGATTTTCTATTCATTGGCCTATAGTTGTTCATAGTAGCCTCTTATGATCACATATTTCTATGGAGTTGGTTGTAACTTCTCATTTTTCATTTCTCATTTTATTGATTCATGCCCTCTCTTTCTCTTGATGAGCCCCTGAAGATTTATCAATTTTTTTATCTTTTCAGAGAACCAGCTTTTAATTTCATTGATCTTTTTAATTGTTTTTTAAGTCTGTATTTCATTTATTGCTACTCTGATCTTTATGATTTCTTTTCTTGTACTAACTTTAGGTTTTGTTGTTCTTCTTTCTCTAGTTGCTTTAGGTGTAAGGTTAGGTTGTTTATTTGAGATTTTTCTTATTCCCTGAGGTAAGCTTGTATTACTATAAATTTCTATCTTAGGACTGCATTTACTGCATCCCATAGGTTTTGGATCATCTTGTTTTCATTTTGAGTGTCTGTAGGTCTTTTTTGATTTCTTCAGTAATCCACTGGTTGTTTCATAGCATATTGTTTATCCTTTATGTGTTTGTGGGTTTTGCTGTTTTTTTTTTTTTTCCACTTGTAGTTGATTCCTAATCTCTAGTGCTGTGGTTAGAAAAGATGCTTGATATGATTTCAGTTTTCTTAAATTTACCAAGGCTTGCTTTGTGGCCCAGTATACTGTCTATCCTGGAGAATGTTCCATGTGCACTTGAAAGGAATGTACAGTCTCCTGCTTTCAGATGGAATGCTTAGTTGAATAAATATCAACTAAGTCTATCTGGTCTAAAATGTCATTTAAGGCCTGTGTTTCCTTATTGATTTTCTGTCTGGATGATTTGTCCATTGATATAAATGAGGGTGTTAAGGTCTCCCTCTATTTTTGTGTTACTGTCAATTTCCCCTTTATGTCTTTTCATATTTGCTTATATATTGAGGTGTTCCTATATTGAGTGCATATATATTTACAATTATTATATCTTCTTTTTGGATTTATCCTTTGATCATTGTGTAGTGTCCATCTTTGTCTCCTGCAACAGTCTTTGTTTTAAAGTCTATTTTGTCTGATATAAGTATTGCTTCTTTTGATTTCCATTTGTGTGGTATGCCTTTTTCCATCCCCTCACTTTCAGTCTGCGTGTGTCTCTAGATCTGGGGTGAATCTCTTGTAAGCATCAAACATGTGGGACTTGTTTTTGTATCCATTCAGTCGGTCTGTATCTTTTGTTTGGAACATTTTGTCCATTTACATTTCAGATAATTATTGATATGTATATTCTTATTGCCATTTTGTTAATTGTTTTGGATTTGTTTTTGTAGGTTTTTTTTTTCTTATTCCTCTCTTGTTCTCTTGTAATTTGGTGACTATATTTAGCATTATGTTTAGATTCCTTTTTGTGTGTGTGTGTATCTCAATTATAGAATTTTGGTTTGTGGTTACTATGAGGTTTTGGTATAGCAGTCTATATATATACTTGATTGCCTTAGGTTGCTGATCTCTTAATTTCAAATGCATTTTAAATACCCTGCATTTGTACTCACCTTCCCTCATGATTACTGTTTTTGATATCATATTTTACATTTAATTGTTTTGTGTATCCCTTAACTGCTTAATGTGGGTACAGATGATTTTACTACTTTTGTCTTTTAATCTTCCTCCTAGTTTGTGTGTGAATGATTTCCTACCTTTACTGTATGTTTGCCTTTACCAGTAAGCTTTTCCACTTGGTAATTTTCTTGTTTCTAGTTGTGGCCTTTTGTTTTCTGCCTTGGGAAGTTCCTTCAGCATTTGTTGTAAAGCTGGTTTGGCGATGCTGAACTCTTTTGGATTTTGCTTATCTGTAAATCTTTTGATTTCTCCATCAAATTTGAATGAGAGCTTTGCTGGGTAGAGTATTCTTGATTGTAGGTTTTTCTCTTTGATCATTTTAAACATACTGTGCAACTCCCTTCTGGACTACAGAGTTTCTGCTGAAAAATCAGCTGATAACCTTATGAGAGTTCCCTTCTATGTTATTTGTTGCTTTTTCCTTGTTACTTTTAATATTCTTTTGTCATTTTAATTACAGTATGTCCAGGTGTGTTCCTCTCAGGGTTAATCCTGTATGGGACTCTCTATGCTTCCTGAACATGGGTGACTATTTCCTTTCCTAAGTTAGGGAAGTTTTCAGCTATTATCTCTTTAAATATTTTTCAGGTACTTTCTCTCTCTCTTCTCCTTCTTCAGCCACTATAATGGGAATATTAGTGTGTTTAATGTTGTCTCAGAGTTCTTTTAAACTGTCCTCATACAGGATTTTCATTCTTTTTTTCTTTTTTTCTGTTCTGTGGTAGTGATTTCCACTACTCTGTCTTCTAGCTCACAGATCTGTTCTTCTGTCTCATTTAGTCTACTATTGGTTCCTTCTAATGTATTATTGTATTCTTCAATTTTGTTTGGTTGTTCTTTATATTTTCTAACTCTTTGCTAGAAACTTCTAATTTCTTGCTCTGTGCATCTATTCTTCTCCCAAGTTCTCTGACCACCTTTACAATCAATACTCTGAACTCTTTCTCGAGTGGACTGCCTATCTCCACATCACTTAGTTGTTCTGGATTTTATCTTGTTCCTTTGTCTGAAACATATTTCTCTGCTGCCTCATTTTTCCTAAATTTCAGTTTGTATTTTTATGTATGTGGTAGGTTAGTTATGTTTCTCAATCTTGGAGGAATGGCTCCTCTCTGTAGGAGACATCCTATGCATCATAGCAGCCGAGGGCCAGGGGCTAGGTAGTCCCAGGGTAGAGTCTGGCCTGCATTTATGGACTTGTTCCACAGGCTGCAGGTTGGTAGTTTTCCTGCTTCTGGTATCTACTCCCTGGTGAGTGAGGCTGGTCAAGATGTTTCTGCAGGTTTCTGGGTAGGAGAGTCTGGTGTCTGCCCACTGGTGGATGCAGCTGTGTCTTGGCCCTCTGGTGAGCAAGGCTCTGTCTAGGGGCATGTCTAGAGGCAGCTGTGGGCTTAGGAAGTCTTTAGGCAGCCTATCTGCTGATGGGTGGGGATGTGTCCCTACCTAGTCAGTTGTTTGGCTTGGGGTGTTCCAGTACTGGAGCTTACAGGCTGTTGGGTGGGGCCAGGTCTTAGTGCTAATGACCCAAGAAAGATATATATCTCCAGAAAGAAGAGTTCATGCAGATGAGTATTCCCTGATCTGTCCTCCACCATGTCTATGTCCCCAGGGTGATCCACAGCTTCCCCTCCCCCCTCCTGAGGAGACCCTCTAAGAACAGCAGGTAGGTCTGACCCAGGCTCCTATGAAATTACTGCTTTCACCTGTGGTCCTGGTGAGCACAAGATTTTGCATCCCTTAAGAGTAATATCTACCTCCCCCAACCCCATGGAGCTCCTGCAATTAAACCCTACTAGACTTCAAAGCCAAATACTCTGCAGGCTCCTCTTCCTGCTGTCAGACACTCAGGCTGAGGAGCCCAATGTGGGGCTCAGAACTGTCAGTCCTGTTAAGAACCTCTGCAATGCAATTATTCTCCAGTTTGTGGGCCACCCACCCAGGGAGTATGAGATTTGATTATATTGTGAATCAGACCCCCCTACCTGTTTTGTTGTGGTTTCTTCTTTATGCTTTCAGTTATGGAAGATCTTTTCTAGTAGGTTCCTGTCTTCTTTATCAATAGTGGTTCTGTAGTTAGTTGTGATTTTGGTGTGTTTGTGAGAGGAGGTGAGCTCTGGCTCCTTCTAATCCACCATCTTGTTCTCTTCCCTGAATACATCTTTTTGAATTAGTATTTTCATTTGGATTTATTCCCAGAAGTGAAAAAGATGGATCATATAGTGTTATTCTTAATTTTTTGAGGGATCCCCAGATTGTATTCCATAGTGGCTGCACCAGTTTACCTTCCTACCAACAGTGTCTGAAGGTTCCCCTTTCTTCACATACTCTCCAACACTTGTTATTTCTTGTCTTTTTGATTATATGAGGGATCAGCCATTCTGATGGGTGTGAGGTGATATCTCATAGTGGTTTTGATTTGCATTTCCCTATTAACTAGTGATGGTGAACATCTTTTCATGTGCCTGTTGGTTATTTGTATGTCTTTTCTTGAAAAATGCTGATCAAGTTCTCTGCCCATTTTTTAATAGGGTTTTTTTTTAATGTTAAACTGTATGAGTTCTTTATACTTTTTGGATATTAACTCCTTATCAGATATATCATTTGCAAATATCTTCTTCTGTTTGATAGGTCGTTTTTTTATTTTTGTTTTGGTTTCCTTTGCTGTGAAGAAGCTTTTTAGTTTGATTAGTCCCATTTGTTTATTTTCACTTTTCCTTTTCTTGCCTGAGGATACATATACAGAAAAATATTGCTAAGACCAACGTCAAAGAACGTACTGCCTGTGTTTTCTTCTAGGACTTTTATGGTATCAGGTCTTACATCTAAGTCTTTCATCTATTTTGAGTTAATTTTTGTGTATGGTGTAATATAATGGTCTAATTTCATTCTTTTGCGTGTGGCTATCCAATTTTCCGAACTCTATGTATTGCATGGGATATCTTTTCCACCCTTCACTTTCAACCTATGAGTGTCCTTAAAGCTTAAGTGAGTTTCTTGTAGGCAGCATATTATTGAGTCTTTTTTTTTTTTTTTTTGATCCATTCAGCCACACTATATCTTTTAAGTTGAGAATTTAAACCATTACATGTAGAGTAATTATTGATATTTAAGAATTTACTATTACCATTTTGTTGTTTTCTGACTGTTTTGTAGTTCTTTTGTTTCCTTTCTTCCTCTCTTGCCATCTTTGTGATTTGTTAACTTTTTGTAGTTGTTTTGATTCTTTTTTCTTTATCATTTGTGTATCTATTATAGGTTTTTCTTTGTGATTACCATGAAGCTCATATAAATATCTCATATTTATAAGTCTATTTTAAGCTGGTAACAACTTAAATTGCATAAAAACATTCTACAAATTTACTTGCTTTCCCCACTTTATGTTGTTGATACCCCCATTTATATCTTTGTATATTGTACATTTATTAACAAAATATTGTAGCCACAGTTATTTTCAACAAGTCTGTCTTTTAATTTATATTCTGGAGTTCAATATGATTTACAATTATTCAGCCCCAGAATTCCTGTTTTGTTTTTTTTTTTAATGATTTCTGTCTCATTATTGAAGTTCTCTCTTTTTCATGTATTGTTTTCCTGAGTTCATTGAGTTGTTTATCTTATTTCCTTGAATCTTGATGAGTTTCTTTAAAATAATTATTTTTAATTCTTTTTCAGTAACTCATAAACTTCCATTTGTTTGGCATCAGTAATTGGAAAATTATTGTGTTCATTTGGTGGTGTCATATTTTGAAGTCTTTTGTCTACTAATTTTATTATGTGTACAATTTCTGGGTCAGTTTCAATTGATTAATTTTTTCTTCATCATGAATTGTATTTTCTTGCTTTTTTGTATGACTAGTAATTTGTTTATTGAATGCCACATATTATGGATTATAATTTTGGGTACCAGATATTGTTATAATTTTTTTATTGAAGTATAGTTGATTTGCAATATTATGCTAGTTTCATGTGTACAATATAGTGATTCAATATTTAATGTTCTTAAATATTGGCTATATTCCCTATGCTGTACAACACATCCTTGCAACTTATTTATTTTATACATAGTAGTTTGTACCTTTTAATCCCCTACTCCTATCTTATCCCTACTTCCCTTCCTCTCCCAGCTGGTAAGCACTAGTGTGTTCTCCACATCTACTGTATTTCTATAAATATCATTCACCTTTGTTATTTGACTCAGTTCAGTTACTTGCAAAGAGTTGATCCTTTTGGGTCTAGCTTTTAAGTTTTGCCAGGCAGGATCAGAATAGCATTTAGTCTAGGGCTAATTTTCCCCCCAAAGTGAGGCAAAACCTTTATATGACCAAATTTCCCATGAATTAGGAGAGTTTTCACTATTGCTTCTTGGAACAGCTGCTATTCCTGTATCTGTCTGAGCACTGTCCTTTTTAACCTTTCAGAAGTTTATTTCCTCAGTCTCATCCAGTTTCCTCACATGAGTTTATCAGTTTTCAGCTAAATACTCAGAGATACTCTACAGATCTCCAGAATTTACTCTCTGAGCAGTTCTCTCTTCTCCAATATTCTTCTTTGTGAACTGTAGGTGCCTGGAGCTCTATGAATTTCCAAGTCCTTCTGTTCATTTTGGGGACATTTTGGCCTCTGCCCTGGTAGCCCTCCCTGCACCAGTAGGCCAGAAACTTTCTCTAGGGAGTAAGCTATAGATACTTTGTTTGTTTCCCATCTCTCTAGGGTCACTTTCCTTTGTTGCCTAATGTCCAATGTGTATAGTACTATTGTTTCATATATCTTGTCTTGTTTATAGTTATTTTACATGGGAAAGTAAATCTAGGCCAGAAGTGAAAATTCAGTCTGGCTGAATTCTCTTAACAGTATGAGATCATATACATGAGAGCCTTTTTGAAAAGAAAACTATTACTGAAGTGTATGATATTTGTTATAGTTCTTCTAGTAATAGGCCAAGTGTACATCAGTTACCTATTATGTGTATATATATTTCCCAGAGATTGTATTTAAATCTATTAGAAACTGAGCTCCTGAATCAATACTTTATACAACAGTCACTAACTCCATTAAAAACAAACATCTAACATTCTCACAGTTACCATACTCTTGTTTTAACATGGAATCACATGAAGCAGGTTAAGTTTGACATCCTCATTTCCACTTTCCCTGTTTTTATAGTTCTTCTCTTACTACATAGTAGCTCATAGTCCCAAGATATGAAGGTTTCTAGAATGGCTTTTCCTGATATATATCCCAGATTCTTCCTTGACCTCCCAATCTTCCCTCCAGGGAGACTCACCTATACCAGGCCTCATTTTTTCCCATAACTTTTATTAATAATATAGACTAGGATAAATGAAGACTAATGAGGTTGTTAAATAATATCTATGATTTATTGAGCATCTACCATGTGCCAGATGTTCTATATGTTTTCTCTAATTCTTTTAAGACTACTAACTATGAGAAAGATCTTGTGGAATCAGAGAAGGCTTTGCAGAGGGGTTCTTTCTCAGTTAAATCATAAAGAATGAGTAGGAGTTGGGTAACATAAGACATGGAATGAGGGATCAGGCAGATGTTCCAGATAGAGGGAATGACATATGAAAAACATGAAAAGACTTAGAGGCGAGAGAGAATGTAACTGATTTGAGGATCTCAGTTCAGTGTGGCTGAAAAACAGGAAGTGGAGAAAAGGTAGGGAAGATGGGGGAGGGGTGGGAAACAGTGAAAGATAAAACTAGAGAGAAGAAATAGATTGTGAGTGACTTTGTAAATAATAATAACCTAAGTTGGGACTTTTTTTACTAGGGGCAATGATGTATTCTCATTGAACTTTTGACATATTACTTTTGTTACAGTAAGGTAAATAGGTTAAAAGGGATAAAATTGAATTATAGCTGTGGGATGGAGATAAGTGTGTTGATTCCAAAAATTCATTAATTATCCGTGCACTCCCTTAATCATGTATGCATTCAACAAATACAGTAATTTCCTACTATGTACTAGGTGCTATAGCTAATTATTTTTAAAATAAATAAATACTGAGTTATTTTAAATTAGCTATCATTTGTTGAGCATTTATTATATGCCAGACACTGTGTTAAGTACTTTACACAAACACTGATAATTCCTTTAAATAGGTAAAGAAACTGAAGTAAAGAGAGCTCAAGCATGCAAATGTTGTGTAGCTAGTAAATGGCAGAGCCAGGATTTGATCTCAGTCAGTTTGACATCAACAGATTTGGCCATTTACTTACATGACTATTGTTTCCCACATGTAAATTTTATTCCTTTTTAAATCCAAATTAAAAACAATTGCCCTGGATTACCATAAGGAAATTGCCTTTGCTTTATAGATGGGTAATAATTTTATATATTTCTAAGTGAGCATTTAGGTAAACTTTGGGGAACTCAAGCCCCAAATAAAATTTTATTCCTAAGATTTACTTAGATGATGTTAAGGGTTTTTTGTTTTGATTGTGTTTTTTTTCAAAATTCTATGTACATCTTTTTAAAATATTAATAGATATTAATAAAGGATATATTTAAAAGGGTAATTTTATTTTGAAATAGGAGAAAGGAAAATTCATACTGCAATAATGTCAGAGTTTCCAGAGGAAGATGTTGTGAAATTGTTTGTCTAAACACATTTTATTTGGGGCTCTGTATGAATTTTCAATAGATGTTTCTTAGATAAGAAGCCAGTAATTCAAACGTGATTATATAAACAAGAAGATCAGAGAGGAATTATCCTGAAGGGTATAAAATGAACCAAGAGATTTTAGTCTGGGTTGTTACAGCATCAGCTCACCAATGCAAAGTAAGGTAGGTGTCTACATTGAGAAGGCTTTGTGAAATGAAATGCTGCTATTCTGAATTTCTTTCATTTTCATCATTTTAGCATTTATTTAAAAATGGTTAGATGCTCAGTGATAATTTGCTTTGATAGGCTCTAGAAATTCTAATTACTGCCCTAAATTGTTCAATGGTGGGTTAAGATGAGTGAACTATATACATAAGGATAAGAAAATATTTTACTGACTTCAAGGAAGAGGAAAAATTGGTCCATTCCCTAATGAAGGCTGTTTGATGTTCATGGCCTTCCCTTCCTTATTTACATTTGATTCAAATATTTTAATCAGTTGAATAATCTGTGTATTAAATCCTATCAATTACCAATGATTATCTTTGATGATAATATACTTCTGAGAAAACTTAGAGTAAATTCCGTTTGGGGCACCTGCAGAGGTAATTTACTCTGCATTATTTTAGTTATAGCTAAACCCCCTTGGATAGTGTCCAATGCATACACCACCTACCTTATAGTACTTTTTGCTCTCTAGAAAAATATATTGCTTTAGTGAGGTTTCTGGATTGTTCACAGGGTAGACAATTGATTCTTTTCATAATACAGTAAGGGATTTGGAGAGAAAAGATTGGTGAAGGAAATTAGTTGAGCAGAGAGAAACGTGTTTAAGAATGAAGGTTAAAAAAAAGAGTGAAGATAGTGAGAACAAAAAGATGAGAGAAAAGGTTGGGTAAGGGGCAAAGGAAAGAGGACATTTTGGAATAAAGAAAAATGTTGGAAGTGTAGACATAGGTGGTCATGGCACTGAAAAATTTACTTCTCATTATTTAAGGCCAGAAATTATACTTCTGTGTTTAGGTGCTCAGTAAATCATTTATGATGATTTTAACAGAGGCAACTAAGTTGCAGAGGGTAAGAATTCAGGTGACAATAACAAAGAAATTGTGGCAGATCATATCAGGAAGTATTAACTAACAATGATTTGTGTATACAGTATTATATAGTTACATAGTCCTCTGTGGCATTCCAAGTGCTTCATATGTATTGTTTTATTCTTATCATGATTTTAGGAAGGAGTATATGGAAAAGTGGAGGCACAAAGATACTAAATTTCTCAGTTACAAACAATTGCAGTAAAATCTAGAAGCAGAATTCTAGATCATTAACTCTTAGACCAGGGATCTGACATTAATTTATCACATAGGATTGTAGTCTATTTGTGCTGAAAATGTCTTCCTAATCATCTTCTAGTTCTAAGCCTTCCTTTTACAGCTGAAGAAATTGAGGCCCAGAAAGATTTTTGTGGCTGAAGTTTTACTATTTGCAATAAAGGAGAAAGAATAATTCTTACTTTCTTTATAAAGTTATCAGCTATTGTTGCTGATAATACAGCAATTGTAATTTTTCTTTTTGTTAGAGTTTTACATTTATAAGAGAAACTTGAGAAAAATATACAGTGTCCATAATAAATATGATAATAATAGGTAAAACTTTCAAAACTTTTTTATTCTACAGCTTTAAAAGGATCAGGTGTATTTGTTTCTTTCTGTTTTGCAGATGGGGAAATAAGGCCCAGATAGATTTAATATCTTGGTTGATTTCTCATAGATTCGTGGGAGATTTTGAAATAGAATTCTGTTCCTTAACTCCAGGACCCATATTCTCATTACTAGGTTATCTATCTACCTATTTTATATAGATCATAGAGCTAAAAGTTAAAATATGTGAAGTTAATTATTTCCTATGGTAAAAAATCCAGCAGCTGGCTGACTAGACAGGCAAGAACCATATGATCATGACGGGTGAGTATTTTACATCATTTACTCAGTATTTTTAAGATCCTACAGAGGATCCTCTAAGTCTGTGGCTCTAAAATAATGGAACCAACTCTATACCACTGAGGGAGCTCACGTTTGTGTGGCAGTGAGAAAACCAGACTCCATGATCAAGCAGTGCTTGTATTTTTGCTCCCTAGTTGAAATACCAAAAAACCTCCAAGAATGCTTGGATATGCAACATTTTATTTGAAAGAGTTCACCAGAAAACCCTTCTTAATGGATTAATTCACTTCCTTGTCTATATAGAAGAAACCATTGACTATTTTTGGTCGCAGAGTCATAATTTTGACCCTTTGAAAGCACTTAAAACAATATGTACTTTTTGTAGATACATCTTTTTATTTATCTTGAGTGAATATTTGAGTGGAATTGCTGGGTCATCAGTTAAGTACATGTTTAATTTTATAAGAAACTATCAAACTGTTTTTCAAAATATTTGTATGTACCATTTTACAATCCCACCAGCAGCATATGAGGGTTCTAGTTGCTCACCAATACTTGGTGTTATGAGTCAAACAATATGTATTTTTATTTTTAGTGTTCATAGTTACATAGTTATCTCCTTCAGTAGGCTATCAGCCCTTGAGGTCAAATACCATAGCTTATCCATTTTGTATCTCTCAGTGCCTGGTTCAAATGCTCAGTATATGTTTATCTAATTTATCTGCAACTCTCATTCTACTCATAGGAGACTGGTTGGAATGATCACTAATCTCTGGAAGTTGACGTTTAAAATAAATACATGGTAGCTTGTTGAATGTGGCTTCATTTTTTCTTACAAGTTGATTAAAGATAAAAATTTTTGTTAACTGATATTGAGTCTTTGAGATTTCAGTTAATGGAAGTTTTAATGTACGCAGCTTAAGATGCTATTGGGATATAATTGATAGATTTGAGAAAATCTTGATATATTTTTGATGCTTGAATAACAATGTTTAATAAATTATAATTTATAATAGAATAATAAAACATGTTTGTGTTCAAAGATAATGCTACTCCATTAAGATGTCTATTTTCTTTTCTGACAATGATACTTGAAAAGGAAAAAAATCCAAATATACCTAGCTAACTGTACCATATTTCTAAGATGAAAAAAATCTTAATCTTTGAAGTGATCAACTTACAACCAAAAGTCTGGAATTTGATTACTCTCTCTCATTAGCGAAATTAAATAAGTCATAACATTACCTAGCTCATGACAATGTCCAGTTGACATTGGACACACTCTTCCTCAGGCAGGATTTGTTGAGATACATGTTCTCCTTCCTGAGGCATGGTGGATCCTTTTGTCTCCCATGCAGCTGAAACTTATTTTACTTTCCTGGCTAGCCTACGATGGACCTGTCACCCCTGATTGTATCACTCTCATTCTGTCAACCTATATTTTTGCCTCCATAATCTTCTTAAGATAATGAATTTCATATAATTTCTGAGTAAAATAACTTTATTTTTCCAACTCTATTTCTTTCAGTCTTAAAGGAATATCCTAAGGGTTGAGGAGGGTGGGGGTTTAGATATCTGGGTTAGCTGCTTAACATTAGTGGTAATTTTAGTTGACCTTTTTGAACTTTCTCTAGCCTCATCTTGCCTTTCTTGACAGGCAATATATAGCACATATACAAGATTTTTTACATTGAGCCGGTCCTGAAATTTGATTATGCATTCTCTTGGTTTCTTTGCCCTTTCTGATTATGACCAGTTCGTTAACCTTTTAAGCTATTTAACCAAAATTTTTAGAAAACCACATTTCTGAGAAAACCTTTACTGAAGTCTTTTAACTTACTTTTTATGGTGATAAAGGCAGGTATTTCAATTGTTTCCATTGAATGAATTATTTTCTACTTAATTAACATATGTGTCTCTGCCATTTTTCTGTGGTGTTTCAAGCTTGCCATTTCATTGCCCAGTGGAGCTAAATGGCACTTGCAAGCAGGACCTTCACTATGTGAGCTCTGACACTATGGAGTATATGGATCATAGCCACATCTAAGTGTATAAAGAAAGGTTATTGAGAGTATTTACTATGTAAAAACATCTAATATAGGGCCTAGGACAAAGTAGGCATTCAATAAATACATGTATATACACATACACACATTGTAGCTCTTTCCAAATGCCCCTTCTGAATGTCCTAAAGGATACATGTAATAGATACTTTAATTTTATCTTTGATTTAGCATGACTGCTATCTTCCTGATGTCCGTGCTTTTTGGCCTTGCATGTGGGCAAGCAATGTCTTTTTGTATTCCAACTGAGTATATGATGCATGTCGAAAGGAAAGAGTGTGCTTACTGCCTAACTATCAACACCACCATCTGTGCTGGATATTGTATGACACGGGTATGTAGTTCATCTCACTTCTTTTAGCTATAAATTAGAAAATGCTAGACTCAGAAAGAAAATGAGATAAACCACAAGCTTATTTCTAAAATCTAATGGTTATTGGCTCCCTAGAAGTAGAGTGCACAGATCACATTATCTACTCAACAGTATTGATACAGATAATTTTATAACAGTTTTAGTTCCAGAATTTATTTAAACTTTATCTTATTCTCATGATATAGGATAAAACAGAGGGAGTGTCACTTTTTTCTGTATGGGATTTAATGTAGATATGTTGGGTTGTTATTTGGGAACAGAGCTAAGGAATCCTCCTCTAGTCCTATTTGTGACAAAGGAATATAAGTGAATTAATTTTTATCTGTTCCCATTATCTGTATGTTCCTAAAGCCTTATCACATTATGCTCCTTTTTTCCTTCTTTCCTCAGGATTTCAATGGCAAGCTGTTTCTTCCCAAATTTGCTCTGTCCCAGGATGTTTGTACTTATAGAGACTTCATGTACAAGACTGTAGAAATACCAGGATGCCCACACCATGTAACTCCTTATTTCTCCTACCCTGTAGCTGTGAGCTGTAAGTGTGGCAAGTGTGATACAGACTACAGTGACTGTATACAGGAGGCCGTCAAGATGAACTACTGCACCAAACCTCAGAAACCCCATGTGGTGGGATTGTCCATCTAACTTCAATAGTGATGTAATTTGCAATTTGGTTCAATATGTTTACCTGGAATAAAACTAATAAAATATCAATATATTTCACACCTTGTGTACATTTGAGTACTAGTTCATCCATACCCACACCCATTCATGTATTAGAAAGCTTAAGGGCTTTAGAAGAAAAGGTGAGTAAAAGAGCCATTCCAGCTCATATGAAGGATGGTTTCCACATGAAAGGGCAGAGTGCAGGTAAAATGGAGAACAGGGATGTGAAATACTAATGAAAGCCAGCCTTAAGCAGGTGCTTTTAACAGAGGGCCACGAGTTTTGTCTTGACCTAGAAAATGAGTAAGGGAAGGCTACAGAGTAATGTGATCAGCAGCTGAAGAAACATATAACATCAGGGTAATGGAGACACCTACTTCCATAAGCTGACACAGGGCTGGTGTGGAGGTGGAGAGTAAGGAATATGTGAAATCTGCAATATACTACTTTATCCTGTCATTCAATGCACAAGATAAAACTTAACCAAAACTCAGTAAACACTATATTCTAATCTCTTTAATTACTCTGGTGGGCCAACTGACTTATGAAAGTTATACTCCAAAAGCCTAGAAAAGAGGCCACGATCATTTTACATGTAGAACTCTAAATCCTTTGTAGTCTTTCAGGTAATATGAGACACTTTCCTGCAACTTGTGCTGTTTTGGCTTTTGATGTCATGAAAAACTACTATGATTATGAAAGATTTTAGGAATAGGGGTAGAGTGCTAAGGGATTTAATAGAGTGTAATCATCCTAAATTCTAACCTAAACTTTCAATATTGAAACACTATTTTCCAGTAAATGTGCTTAGTAAGTGGTTGTTTATTTTTCTTTTCCTTCCTTAGGTACTCTTTCATGAGAGTTTGGTTTCAACAGCTGTATGAATCTAGACAGACCCAGTGCCCTGCAGACTTGACGTCAAAAAGATAATTTATCCTCTATTTGTCCATTTCTATCCATTCAAATTGCTCCCATCAGGGTGAAAATCAATTGTCAGCAGGACCAGTTCGTTTTGCTATATCCTATAGTCAGTGGTTGTATTCATCTTGGCATCTTATAAATGCCTGCAGGCTGTCAGTGCCCAGGGGGATGCTAAGGTGGTGCAGATGGATTAGTACCAAACTCATACTCTGCCGGTGGGAAGGGAATAGTTGTACATTTAAATGCAGAGTCAGGAATCCCCATTATTCTTACCTTAATATCTGAAGTTAATATTACCATGGTCTCCAAACATTAATCTGGGGCTTTGGGTTCTCATATCACTTGATACCATGGGCACTTAAATCTGCAGTATTATAATATCCCCTCTGAAAACTGCATATCAAATATAGATCTTTGAATAATGAGTAAAAATCTAATGTTCAAACCTAACCGGCACTAATCACATATGACTTTCATGGAATCTGAAAAATGATTTCCAAGGAATTGAACTGTGGAAAGGATGTGAGGTTCAGGGAGTCCCCTTCTGTCCAGCTCAAAAGACTTTAGTTAAGTGGGCTTCCTCAGCCTTCAGGGAAGAGGCTAGGCCTAGACCTGGGTGTGGTGAGCCTGTACCATCATGGGCTATAGAATCCTAGAGTGGGTGCATCAGAGACAACTTGTTTCCTTCCACCAAAGGTAATCCATTGGATTAGATGCATATGTAAATTATATTAAACTACTTTTAAAAGTGGAGTTGTCCAAGACAAAGAACCCTTTGAAGAGAGGTGAGGAATTGGCATGACCAACAATTTACCTTGAATGGATCCAGAAACTTGGATATATGGAAATGCTGTTTTGGAAGGTATTAGTATTCTTTGGGTTTAAAAGTAGAATAAATAGAGAACTTAAAAATGGGAAAGTGAAAAATTACTGCTTGTATAAGAAGAGAAAGGTGACTATTTTGGAATATCTTCTGAAATGGTCTTTACATTCAACCTGAAGTTTAAAGGAGTCAGTTTTTGGCAGAGGAAGTTTGAACTTTAGTTCTTTTAGAAGAGTCCCTCTTGTTTCTCATTTGACTGAAATATAAATTGTTCTTTCATTATGAAGTGATTTGGGATGGGTGCAGCAGCAATCTCTGCTTTTCTAATGACCAAACTCTTCAGGAGTAAGTGAATGTACCAAGATGATATATTGGCAAGTAATAGTGTGATGCTGCCTAGGAATAGGAAATTCAAGTAGTAAAAGTTCTCTCTTAGAGGGAAGGTACCTCAATACAGTAAAGGCTACATATGCAAGCCCACAGCTAACATCATACTGATGAAAGCTTTTTCTCCAAGATCAGGAACAAGACAAGGATATCCACTCTTACCACCATTATTCAACATAGTATTGGAAATCCCAGCCAGAGCAATTAGGCAAGAGAAAGATAAAAGACATCCAAATTAGGAAGGGAAGTTGTCACTGTCTGCACACGGCATGCTACTAGAAAACCTTAAAGACTCCAACAAAAAACTGTGAGAATTAATAAATTAATTCATTAAAACTGCAGGATACAAAATCATATACAGAAGTCAATTGCATTTCTATACACTAATAATAAACTAACAGAGAAATTAAGTAAGCAATCCTATTTACAATTGCATCAAACAGAATAAAATACCAAGGGGTGAAAAACCTGTATGCTGAAAACTTTATATAAGACAGTGATGAAAGAAATTGAAGGCATAAATGGAAAGATATTCTGTGCTCATGGACTGGAAGAGTTAATATTGTTAAAATGCCCATACTACTCAAAGTGATCTACAGATTCAATGCAATCTTTATCAAAATTCCAATGACATTTTTCACAGAACTAGAACAAACAATTCTAAAATTTGTATGGCACCCCAAGAGACTTCAAATAGCCAAAGCAATCTTGAGGAAGAAGAAAGCTGGAACATCTTGCTCCTTGATTTCAAACTATAATACAAAGCAAAGTAATAAGAGAGTATGGTATTGGCATAAAAAGAGACACTAAGTCAATGGAACAGAGTAGAGAGTCCAGAAATAAACCCACACATATATGGTCAATTAATATAAAACAAGGGAGCCAAGACTATACAATGGGGGAAAGGACTGTCTCTTCAATAAATGGTGTTTAGAAAACTGGACATCTATATGCAAAAGAATGAAACTGGACTACTTTCTCATATTATATACAAAAATCAACTCAAAATGGATTCAAGACTTAAATGTAAAACCTGAAACCATAAGATGCCTAGAAGAAAACATAGGCAGTATGCTCTTTGACATTGGTGTTAGCAATATTTTTTGGATCTATCTCCTCAGACAAGGGAAACAAAAGCAAAAACAGTAAAATAGGACTACATCAAACTAAAAACCTGCACAGTGAAGGAGACTGTCAATAAGACAAAAAGGCTATTAAATGAGAGAAGATATTTGCAAACGTATCTTCCATGAGGCTTAATATCTCAAATATACAAAGATGTACATAACTTAACATCAAAAAAATAAACAACCTGATTAAAAAACGGGTAGAGGACCTGAATAGACATTTTTCCAAAGAATACATACAGATGGGCAACAGGTACATGAAAAGATGCACAACATCACTAATCTTCAGGGAAATGCAAATAAAAACCACAATGAGATATCACCTGACACCTGTTAGAATGGCTATTAGCAAAAAGACAACAAACAGCAAGGAAAAAGGGGAACCCTTGACACTACTGGTGGGAAAATCAATTGGTATAGTCACTATGGAAAACTCTATGGAATTCCCTTAAAAAAAATTGAAAATATAGCTACTATATGATCTAGCAATTTCACTTCTGGATATTTATCTGAAGAAAATGAAAATATCAACTTGAAAAGATATATGTAACCCTATGGATGGACCCTGAGTGTACTATGCTAAGTGAAAAAGTCAGAAGACAAATACCATTTGATTTCACTTTTATGTAGGAAAAAACAAACAACCTCACAGATACAGGTAACAGGTGGTTGCCAGAGGTGGAGGGTGGGGATGGGCAAAATGGGTGAAGGAAGTCAAAAGGAAAAAACTTCTAATTATAAAAAAAATAAATTATGGGGATGTGATGTACAGCTTGGCAACTGTAGTTAGTAACACTGTGTTGCATAGTTAAAGTTCCTTCAATTTCTTTTAAATTGAAGTGCAGTCAGTTTACAATATTGCATCAATCTCTATTATACAAGATAATGTTTCAGTCATATATATACATACATATATTCATTTTCATATTCTTTTTCATTACAGGTTACTACAAGATATTGAATAGAATTCCCTGCGTTATACAGTAGAAATTTATTGTTTACTTTATAGTAGTTAGTATCTGCAAATCTCAAACTCCCAGTTTATCCCTTCCCACCCCCAACTTCCTCCAGTAACCATAAATTTGTTTTCTATGTCTCTGTTTTGTAAATAAGTTCATTTGTGTCTTTTTTTTTAAGATTCCACATATGAGTGACATCATATGGTATTTTTCTTTCTCTTTCTGGCTTACTCTACTTAGAATGATGATCTCTAGGTCCATCCATGTTGCTGCAAATGGCATTATTTTATTCTTTTTTATGTCTGAGTAGCATTCCATTGTATAAATATACCACCGCTTCTTTATCCAGTCATCTGTGGATGGACATTTAGGTTGTTTCCACATCTTGGCTATTGTATACAGTGCTGTTATGAACATTGGGGTGCATGTATCTTTTTGAGTTAGAGTTCCCTCCAGATATATGCCCAGGAATGGGATTGCTAGATCATATGGTAAGTCTATTTTTAGTTTTTCTAAGGAATCTCCATTCTGTTTTCCATAGTGGCTGCACCAAACTACATTCCCACCAACAGTGTAGGAGGGTTCCCTGTTTTCCACACCGTCTCCAGCATTTGTTGTTTGTAGACTTTTTAAAATGGCCGTTCTGACTGGTGTGAGGTGATACCTCAATGTGGTTTTGATTTGCATTTCTCTGATAATTAGCAGTATTGAGCATCTTTTCATGTACCTATTAGCCATCTGTATGTCTTCATTGGAGAAATGTCTGTGTAGTTCTTCTGCCCATTTTTGATTGGATTGTTTGGGTTTTTTTTGTTATTGAGTTGTATGAGCTGTTTGTATACTGTTTGTCAAATATTAATTGACTGTAGGTGTGTGAATCCTTTGTGATTCCATATAAGTTTTAGGATTATTTGTTCTAGTTCTATGAAAAATGATTGAGCAATTCGATAAGGGTCATATTAAATCTGTAGATTGCTTTGGGTAGTATAGCCATTTTAACAATATTAACTCTTCCAATCCAAGAGTGTGGGATATCTTTCCATTTCTTTAAATTATCTTTCATTTCCTTTACCAATATATTATGGTTTTTAATGTATAAACCTTTCACCACGTTGGTCAGTTTTATTCCTAAGTATTTTATTTTTTTGATGCAATTTTAAAAGGGATTGTTTACTTTCTTTTTCTAATATTTCATTGTTAGTGTAAAGAAATGTAACAGATTTCTGTATGCTAATCTTGTATCCTGCTATATTGATGAATTTTTTAAACTTTATTTTATCACTGAAGTCTTAAACTTGAGAGGTGGCTCATATTGTTCAAATCTGGACACTGCAAGTTTTATGTTGCGGATTCCTAAACTATAGTTCTAGTCCAGATTTTATTCCTGAGCTTTAGAATCATGAATCCAGTGCCTGTTTATATTTCCTCTTGGATGTCCTATATTCATCTCCAACTTGCATCATCCACTACAATCTGCTTTTCCTCCTGTACACCACTATCTTCCAGCTGCCAAGAAACCTGGGCATAATTCTAGGTTCCCCTTTCCCTCAGTTTCTCTTGCATCTGTCTACGTCTTGGTAGGATTTGCATTTCATTAGTTAGAAATTCCCATGATTCTGGGCTTTACCCTCCATTCTTTGTTTATACTAAAGCTGAATGATCTTTAAAAAGTTTAAATTTGATTTTTAAATTAATTAGATTAAAACTAATTTTAATCAATTTAATTTAATTTTGTTTAAAATTTCCCCGAGTACCTCTGTACAAACATTGTCTCCTTGGTATGCTTTAACAGGGCCCTTCATCACCTAAGTTCTTGACATGCCCTCTTTGAATGTTTCCACTTTTTCTCTGTTTCAGGGCCTTCTTGCATGTTGTTCCCCAGAAATCCCCTTTTCTTCTCTACCTCTATTACTTTTTATTTGGCACATTTGCATGGGTTCTTCAAGACTCAATTAAGTGACCTAAAATTCAGGAAACCCCTCTCCCCTGACCATCACCCCCAATGTTGAGTAGGTCCACTCTGGGTTAATGATTACCTCAGCACTCATTTCATGGTAATCATATTTACCTGCTTTTTTCCACTCTAAATTCCTTGAGGGCAGAGGCTTGTTCATTTTAGTATGTCAGCATTCTTATAGAGTTTTTTCAAATGTACAAAATAGTAGCTCCAAAACAAAGTAAAAAAAAAACAAACAACAATTCCATTATTAGAGTGGGTTGCATTTTCTAAGGCAGTAACAGGCCCAGAGAAAAATATAGGACCTCTAGCTATGGCTATTGATATCAAGTCTTTAAATTAAAATAGAATTGGGAAATATATCAAAAACTATTCATTAGTTCAACAAATGAATGTGTTCAAATAGGTATTTGGTATCATGTGGAAGTATCTTTACACACAACAATGAATGTTTGATTTATAATTAACAAAAACTCATCATCAGAATAATTATAAAAATAGAAAACATTCATTAGTTGCCAGGTATGCTAGGCACTTTGTTGGTTATTTCTTTTAATTTAGTTTAAATTGCTTCTACTTAATATGAGTAAAACCATCATAAATTAAACGGACAAAAACAAAACAAACACAAAATCTTTGGAAGTGTTTCTGGCAAATTAGCTAAAAGCTTTGTGAAATTAGCATAGATTTTAGTTTGCAACATTCACGACATATTACAACTATTCTTCATGTATTTCATGTCTCCAGAAGATGGCCATCCAAATAGTGGATTCCTGAAAATTAGTCTTTGTTGTTAAAATGAGAATAACAGCAAAATGATGAATAATAACACTTTGCATTGGTATAGTCTTTTTACCTTTCAAAATTCACCCACATATTACATCTCACAGGTGAATTTTATAGAAAAAAATATTGAAAGAAAATAGAAGCCTTTTGTCCCTCTTAAAATATACCTTAATGCAAATTTGATTTTGGTGAGTCCAAACTAAGATGATGTAGTTAAGTGACTAGCTTCAGGTGTCTCTGAGTACTCCCTCTTAGGGGTGGGGAAAACGGGGCTGTTGAAATTGAAGGACTGGTGTTCAAAGGGGATTTCAAGACAGCAGTGAACAAGGAAAGCTGGGGTGCACCTCCTGAATACTCAATGGCTGCCCTTAGGGCCATGGAAACCATATTTTACCCGTGACATGGAGGGTGTCTCTTCCTTTTAGTCTTACTTCAGAAGGGAAAATATGCTATCTGCTTTACTGCCGTCTTCCCACAAGCCTCAGACTCATCAAGCCAAGCCTGTTGGCGGTGCTCACAGGGGAAAGGAGGGCACCTATCGTTGATGACTGCATGTGGGTTACACTGGCCTTTGTATCAATGTGCAGTTTTCCAGGTTGTACCATGGATAACAAAGGAGCTACTATGGGGCAGAGAGGCACAATTTGGGTGAAATAATATTTGAAATATAAGTATATGCTATAACCTTGTTAGAGTGTTGCTTTTAAGTACAGCTCTCAGTAGTAACATTATAGAAAGGTTACGATTCTTTTCCTTTGTCATCATATTGTTTGGGTTGATTGGTAGTTTGACATTTAGATAAGTCATGTGAAGGTGTGTGTAAAAATATAACCAGATTTTAAGGTACCTCAAACAAGCAATTCTAGTACATAAAAATTTTAATTTAAAATAACTTAAAATATTTCATCAAGAAGTTTTAATTCAGTGCCTTGGCATCCTACATTTAAGGAAAATCTTTGGGTCTGATCTCAAATTAATTTAGGTAAATAGACATAACCAAAAATTTATACATGTGTTTATATATACGTACACATATATGTATACGGGTGTATGTATACACATGTATACATTTATTCAGGTTTATATATGTGTATATATTCAAGATGTATGTATATAGACTCCGGATGTATATATAGATATCTACCCTCACTCAGAGGTGAAATTCTCTAATTTTATTCATGGCACATATTTTAGAAAAATTACTCCCAGAAGGTGAACTTTAATCATTTACGGAACAGATCTTTACTCTTCCAGTATTAACTAGTGGAGGCTTCTTTAAGGTTAATTCAGATATAGAATGAAACTCACTTTTGTTGAATCCCAGATGATTCTGAGCTGGAAGAAAACTAAGTATGCCCTTAGGCCTGTGTCCTGCCTTCCTGCAGACAGATGAACTAGTCACCAAGAGAGACAGGCTGCTTGTTCTTTGCTTAAAAGGCTCTATTTCTCAACTACCAGGGTAGAAACATCTATTTCATGAAGTGATTTTCTTAAAATAATCTTTCTGTTAGCTATAGATACAGTAAAGTAGCCATATACAATTAAATTTTTAGCTTGATTTCAATCTGACTTTTTTTTTTTTTTTTTTCAGGAAAGCTTTCTCCAGAGTTAGTAGTAGTAGCGAGTGCGGCAGGAGAAATGTGGTTCTCTGTGGGAGTAAGATTATTTCAAATGGTTCAGTCTTCCCAGCAAAATATTTTGTAAAACTTCCTTGGGAGTGCACACTTTCCTTTAGTTCAAACCCCAAGACTTGTGTTCTCACATGAGTACAAACTTACTTGAGGGTTTCCAAAGTCTCCCATACTTTCACTTTTGTGTGGCCGTTTAAAATGTAATTTTAAAAAAGCTCCGTGATTTACTAAATGAACCAAGTTGTTAAAAATGGACAGATATGTCAATTTAGATTGTAAATTTGGAATTACATAACCTAAAATGAAGCATCAAGACCATAAAGAACATGAACATTTTATTTTTATAGGAAACTTGCACAAAAAAGAACATATTTCTGTTGTGTGTGTACGTGTATTTTTGTTTCCTTAGCTTGTCTCTGTTGTGTGCACAAAACTAGGAGAGAATGTTTTTCTTTATTTTAGTTTGGCCAAGGATGCTCATGATATAATATATTAAGTGGCAAAAACTGTAATTCTTAATCTGTAAAAAAGAATTCTCTAGGTGAATAAATAAGAACTGCCCCCCCCCCAAATTAGGAAAATATGTAAACTCAAGTTATGAGGTATTTCAAAGATACAATGCCAGTAAAAATTCTCTATCCCACAATTTGCAACTGCCAGATTTCTTGCTTTTAGTCTTTTATGCTTACATCTGGAGAAACACAGAAGTTTTGATATAAAAGCCCTTTTGTGGATGTGAGGGTTGCAGTAGTTCAGAGCAGAGTCAGAAAAAGAAAGCAATAAAGAGATATTTAAATGTCTTTATATATGAACAAAAATATTTCCTTAAAAATTTCTTAAAATTTTTTTTTTTAGTCTTAAAAACACTCAGTTTTATAGGGCACATGATTGTCTGTGTGACACTCTTTCCAGAGCGAGGTTTTTTGTTTTTAAATACTAGGAAAGTATGACTTATTCAAATTAGATTTTCCATGCTATATTTAGTTTTATAGATGTGTTTAGTTCTAAATGTGGTTTACTGTTCTGGGGAGAGTACATATATAAAAAAATGCCAGGAAACCCTTACACCTAACCCAAACACAGTCACTTTTAACATTGCACCATGATCTCTCAATTCCTGTAGCTTATTGCTTCTGTTAACTAGAAATCCCTGAATTCTCCGTATCGAACTTCCTATGGCTAGAGTCTAAGAAACTGACCCATTATCATTTTTTCTAAGTAACCAAGTTTTTTAAGTTTATCAAAGTTTTTTTATATTTTTCTGAGTTAAATAGGTTGTTTCTCTCACATAACAAGAATCAGGAATTCCTTGCAAACAGATTTCATTATGTACAATGCATATACCAGAAACACGCAGATCACACATGAATATGCGCTCAGTCAACATACATAGGCATTCACTCAAGGGGGTAAACCAGTAACAAGCCAAACATTCATACATGTGCAAATGTACAATTAACAGCAAATTATTTTAGATCCTAATGTCCTTTGAATATTAAAAGTGAGCCAGGAGACAGCTCCTGTGACATTTGTATGCTCTAGGTTGCAATTTTCACGTAGAAGTAGCTTCATATCACATCTCGTGAATTTCGTATCGCACAGCAAAGGACCATGCTGAATATCATGCCAAAGATCTGAAACAGAAGGAACCACTTGTTAATGACTTTCAGATGATGAAAATTGGAGGGAAAAAAAAGTTCAGCAAACTGCTTGGATATCTAACTCATATTAACAAATAATTATAATCAATAATTACTGGTTATAAATGGCACTTTTATATATGCTACTTAATTATGGCTACTGGTTAAAGAATTCCATTAACTTTGCTTAAAATACATTCCTATTTTATTATTGTTAAAAAATAACAAGGCTCTATTTTAAGAAAAGGGCTCTATTTCTAGCTTATAAACAGTTCTTTATAATTATAAAAGACTAATACCCTATTAGTTTTGGAATTTTACATTTCAGGTTAATTCCAGATCTCATTTATATATTTACTTTGGAAAATATCTTCATAACCACTAGCTGTTTAAATACACTTGTGGTCTAAATAGTTTTCTATTGTTGGAATTTTTGCAACAGTGACCACATTTTAAAAAGTAGAGCATCTCTCCATTCCTGATCCATTTTTAAGTGCAAATGATACTTCATTATTTAACTCAGTAGTTTTACCAAAGCATAAGCTGAGGTGTTTGAGCTATGGTATTACTGACATCTACCTCTTGGATACTTCTTTGAGAAGGCAAATACTTGGCAATTGATTAATGACCACTTTAAATGGTTTGAACAGAAGCATGCCAAAAGATCCTTCTCGTCCTCAGGCATTTCCCCTGCAATTTTGCAGGGCCTGTGCTACGCTCTCTATAGGTGCAATGTTCATAAACTACTGTCAGTGTTTGTTTAAAGAAATCAGTACCATAACTCTTGTGCTCTCTCTTCAACCCCATCCTACATCAGACTAGGCTCTGTAAATGCTGAATTTTAAAAGGCATGTACTGTCAGTTATTTTGGAAGGGAAAGAGTAGATTTAAGTAAGGGAACAGCCAGAAGCAGGGCTCCAAGCTTCTGGCTGAGAGAGCTCAGTACCAGTGTGTGGCAGGGGAGACACCTAATGGACATTTTGCTAACTGATTATACTGTGCAACTCTTACCGTACGAAGAAAAGAATTAGAGAAGAAACTCGGGTGCTGATTCGAGATGGCCAACAGAGGTCATGTCCCCTTTTCATGGTTGTAAGGTTGGATGCAACCCCTACTTCATCCTGGTTGGATCTCCTCAGAAAGAAACTTTTTCAGCCTTATCCTGCCACTGTCCTGAGTCAGGGGTGACCACTTCTACAATGCTCATTTCTTGAGACTGCGGAATTATTGGGAGGCTCTATTTGATAGCTCTGTTATGCAGAAATTTTTCAAATCCTCCTCCTCAGAACTGTCCCTGGGAAGCCGCAGAATGACCGTTGGGCTAGCCCCAGGGCAGGTGGGGAGGGCCTGAGAGAAGTCCCTGGATTGGGAGGTCCTTTTCATCCACTGCCCCACCCCTCTGTGCTCTAGATACAGAAAGGAGGAAAGAAGACTCCTGAGAACTGCCAATTCATTGATTTCCTCACAATTCCCATTGCTTCCGCCTCAACTTAGGCCATGAATTAATCTACACAGGAGGAGTTGAGGGTAAGTACTACCTTAGCATTAGCTATTATCACTCGCCCCCTGGACAATGGAAATCACCTCTTTACCGGCCTACCTGACTCCAGTCTTGCTCCCCTCCAACTTTACCTCCACACTACACTACAGTTCCTTTCAAACCCGGGTGGCTCCCCTCTACATTAAAAATGAAGCCCAACCTCTCAAAAGGGCACACACACAAAAGACCTCAATTATGTGGACTCTCACAACCCTTTCCAGTGTCACCTCTTGCTTCTCCTACCATAGCCTTCTTCCCCATCAACTCTTGCACACTCTTCTTTTGTACTTTAGAAGTATGGAGCCATCTGCAGGTGTGTGGACACACTATGCTTCACACTTTTATGCTATTCCTTTTGCTTGGGTTCTGGGTTTGGGAACACTCAGATTATATACAGAGCTAGCATTTATTGAGTGCTATGTTTCAGACACTTCATATGAATTAATTCCTAAGAATACTTTATATGTATTATCCCACTTAAGTTTTGCAACAATCTTGTGAAGTTGGTACATTAAAACCCCCATTTTACAGATGAGGGAACTGGGGTGTAGAGAAATTAAGAAACTTCCCCATGATCCCGGGGCTTCTAAGTAGTGGAGCTTGGAGCTGAATCCAGACAGCGTGATGCCAGAGCTCGCACTATTAATCCTTGCGTTGTGCCGCCTCTGCAAGTCACAGGTGAGAGAGGTTAACCTGGTATGTTATTTTAAATTTCTAACAAGTAAAAGACCCAGAATTAAAAATCACTTGTCTAGTATAAGCTTGGTGGCCTTAAAATGGGAAGTTATTGCAATGATAAACTCAAAGCCATAATTAGTTTAAAATTGAAATTTATCATAGTTTGTAGAGCTAAGTATTGATGTAGCTAGTTAGCTTTGTTCTTGGATGTCCTGTCAACACACATCTTTGTCTTTTATGAGAAATCTCTCCTTTAAGATAGTGCCATATCACACTTGAAAAGAAATAAGATACAAAGGTTCAAGCCTTCTTAGAGGGTGAAGAAGTTACACTCTGGAACTTTCTCACCGTAAGACCTGCAATTCCAATACCAACAATTCCGATGAGCTGGAGCTTAACGCTGATTATGGTCTCAATTTCTTCAATGCAGTTCTGTTTTGGAAAAGAAAAAGTGAGGAGTAACAGCTGATGGAACATGTGAATTACCACCCAAATCCAACCCTTTTCTTCCCTACAGAGCATCCTGTGAGAGTTAACCCATGTCAGCTTCTGCTCATATTTAAACCATTCCTCCTAGATATCATTCTGATAAATCTGAAGCAAAATGTAGTTTGGGAAAAAATTATAATCCTCTCCTTTTGGTGGAATTTTCCTATTTAGGCCAATGGCTGCTTCAAAGCCCTGAAACCTAGCTGGAGGAAGCTATTCTGGGACCTGAGGCATTTAAAAATTTGGAGCCTTTTCCTACTTTCAGCAAATAAAAAATAAGTAAAATATCCTCCAAATAATAGCCCCTTGCTTTTGGGTTGTCCTGTATAGTTTAAAAGACTTTCTACATACTTGGTCCAATTTACTATGTAAGGTATGCATCACTTAGTAAGAAGCTATAAAATCTGTACAGGTTCAAATTTAACAAAGGAAAGCCGAGTGTCGGGAGCTAGAAGACTGTTCTCTTCTATGGTGGCTGGGCTGCGTGGCCCTATTCTTTCATCTGGGCTCCATGGAGACCTGTGCAGGGCAGGTTCAGAGAACATTCATGGATGGGGGCAAACTGGACAGGTGGCAGAACAGATCACTTGTAATGGTAATTAGCTTCTCCAGCTTCTGTTTGGTCCTCTTAAGTACAGAGGTGTTATCTCAACCCAATTTTGTCCTTAGGCTACTCAGGTCTTTTTACTTGTCACTAGTCAGCTGTCTCTGATATCCACTTAAGCTAGATGAAACTCCCACCACTGTCCTCACATTGTTGCCGATAGATGCAGCCCGTGTTCCAGGTTCTTGTCCCATCCAAGAAAGAATTCAGAGACAAGACTTAGAGGTTAAAAAAGGTAAAGTGAGGATTTATTAAAGGGTGGATAGTACACTCTCAGGGGAGAGCGGGCAGGCTCAGGTGAGCAGCTGCCCTGAGTTTCTTTGGCAAGTTAGTTACATAGGGTGTAAAAATGAATGGGTGGAATATTTATTGGGGAGGGAAGGGTTTGGGGTCGTATTCCCTGATTATCATCCCAACTCCACCTTCCCAAAGGGAGGAGGGATTTTTGTCCTTATTTAGTCTGGATCGGAAGTGTCATGGCGTCGGTGCATGATGGGCACTTCTGATCTGCAAGGGTAATTTTATTGAAACGAGAGCATAATGAGCAAAAGGTTACATTCGGACACTAGAAATTCCTGCCTTTTCTCACCTTTCTTTGTTCTTCTCCAGGCCACTTGTCATTCCAAAAGGCATGATCCCTTATCAGCCCCAAGGTTCCTGCTTTTCTTTCTCTACCCAAGGATCCCTGCTGCTTACATGATGTGTGGTTTCCTGCATTTGGCCTGTGCCCTTCCTTTCTGCCCAATTCCTGCCATTTGGTCTGTGTCCCCCTTTCTCTGCTCATATCTAGCTAACAACATCTCCTATCATACTTCATTCATTCACCATTCATTCACTCAACAAATATTTCTTGAGCATCTACCCGCATCAGTCATGGGAACGGTGTGGTAGGTATGGAGACAAGAAGACATGTTTTCTTCTTATCATTGTCCCCACATTCTCATGTTTCTCTCATTTCCCACATTGTTCCTGTGCCTTTCCAACTGCTTCATCGAAATTGCATGGCAAACGTCCTAAGAATCTTCTAAGCACCAAATCCAAACCTTTACTTCCAGCCTTCATTTCCTTGTCCTCTTCTCAGCATTTGACTTTATGGACAAATCATCTCCTTCCCAGGAGCCACTGGCTTTGGACTCTCCCTGACTCTGACTCCTCCTTCACAGTCTAGTTCTGGCTTCTTGTCCTCAGCTTACTCCTTAAATGACAGCATTTTAGCCCACCTCCTTCCTTACTCTACATTCTTCCCCTGGGTGTTCCCATCCGCTCCTAAGCTTCAGCTACCACCTATATGCTGGGATTCCTACTCCCATGTCTTCAGCTCAGGTTACCTGTAAGCCCCACAGGCACCTAAAGTGCAAACTTGACCGAAACTGAAGCTGCCTTCTGCTCGTTTCCCTATAGTCACCTCCCTCAGCAAGTAGAGCTTCTACCTACCTGCTCTGCCCGAAGTCCCGGCTTCCTGCCTTACACCTCCCACACACACCCTATCAGTCGCCCAGGCCTGTTGATTCCACCCCTCGACATCTCTGAATCTGTCGCTTTCTCTCCCTCCCCACTGTTTGTGACTTGCTTTTAGCCCCTCATCCTCTCTGCCCAGGGTGACTACAAATGCCACCTAAGCGGCCTCCCTCCATTGACTCCACCCTTCTGTCCTGCCTTCCACACCCAGCAGCCTGAGTGCTCCTTCTACAATGCAAAACAGATTATTTTAATCCTCTGCTAAAAGCAACAGCTTCCCCAAACTTCCAGGTGTAAAATCATGCCTTTACCTGCCTCTCCAAAAATGCCTCTAACTATTCCCTCTTCACTCCCTCCTTTCCAGCTGTCCTGGAGTTTAATACTGCCATGCTGCTGTTCCTGCTGCTTTCTGGGCCTGGAATGACCTTCTTTTGTCAAAACTCAGCTCAGGGATCCCATCCTCTGTCAAGCTTCCCTAACTCCACTGTATCTCCACTATACTCTGTGCAGACTTCAGGCACAGCACTGTCTCCCGTGACTAGACTGTGAGGCCACTGAGGCAGGGACCGTGTTTTTCACTTTAGGGTTTTCAGAACCTGGCATAGTGCCCGACATGCAGAACTTAATAAAAGAAGCACTTATCAGTGCCATGACACCCATGGAGGGGTTGTGGGGCAACATTCTTGGCATGCAGCCCTCTGGCCCTGGTGTGGTTAATTAATGCCATTGTATCTACATCGTGACTGGCAAGTCGGCACACCATTATTCCCCAGGGAGCCAGGAGACTGGGGCTCAGCGTTGCTTCGCTTATTCTACATAGAATAAAGCTGAGGCACAGAAGCCCCTGGCAGAGGGTCTTCTACAACCACACCTTCCGCCCAAGGGCAAGAGCCATCTTACACACAAGCAGGATAGAACCCGGTGGAGAGGCTTACCTTGTGTCCTAGGAGCTCCTTTGGGCAAGTGAGTTGGACCTGTTCAGAGCTTTCTTTTCCACAGCACTGAAACTAGAGAGGCAGAAAAGAACTTTTAGGACACAGGAGGGAGAAGCAGCAGCTACGAATCTGGGTATCTCTGCTAAGGACGAGGGGTGCTGAGGCTGCAAGGCAGCTCTGAGGCCCATCACTGCAACCCAAACAGCCATTCTGGAGAGAGAGTGAAGAGTCACACAGTTGTGCTGGCAGAACAAGAAAATGACTTCACCAAAATCGCCCAAGTTTTATGATAGGAAGGGACTCAAGGCACCCTAAGCAAGGCAAGAAGCTCGCTGACGGTGTCTGTGTAAACTGCTGGGTTTTAGACAGGAATTGGGTGGGTTTTACATTCTTTCTTTGAGCCTTGCTGAGTAGCTGAAGTTTTATAATGAGCTCAGGAAGGGCTCATTAACTGGGGACAAAGAGGAGACTAGCCACAGTAAAGCCCACGGACTAAAAGACCGGAGCTTGAAGACTGGCCAGCCAACAGGTGGTCTGCCTTCGGGCTCTTCAAAGATGAAGAAACCTGTGTGCTGCTTGACATCCTTGGGGCAGCTCAGGTGGAATGGGATAAATGTTTGGCATCTGGGATAAATGTTTGGCACCTTCCAGGACAGACGTGTGACAGACAGGAACTGGGCTACCTGAAAACCCTTGGCTAGGAGTTCAGAGCTACTTCTCCTTATCACAGTGGTTGAGAAGTCAGGATGACTCTGGCCTGGCCCATCTCCCCTGGAAGCGCTCCCTGATGAACTGCCTGTAGCTGGGAGCACTGCAGTGACAGCACGTTCTCAGAGCACGTTGCAGGAGAAAAGGAGCATGCCTGTCTTACGTGCCCCTTCATTTTACAAATGAGGGGGCTGAGTGAGGATCAGGGAGGCAAGGAACTTGCTCCAGGTCCCAAAGCTGTTCCATGGCAGAGCTGCAGCTAGAGATAAGCTTTTCTGACTTGAAGGTCACAGTTGTTTCCGTTACACCACAAGGCAACCCTTAAAAGAACCTGATGTTTACCTGGGCTGCTTTCTCAGTTTCTTGTTTGTGCTCTTTTGTCTTTTGGGGCTCATGTCGTGACTTCCACTTGTCTGCTCTGAGTCAGGCCTCTTTCTCTTCTAGGTTCTACACTTAATGCAAGTCGTGGCGCCCACAAGGGCTGAAATACAGCGCTGCTGCTTGACCTCACTCAGTTTATTCTTATTTTTAATCCAGGTCATTAGAGAGAAACTGACTCATGCATAATCTTTAGAAGATGTGACTTTAAGGAAGAAGTAATGTCACTTACTGTTGAGTGGAAGGTAATGAGAGTTCCATTTCCCTTTTCCCTGTCTCTAAGGTAATCGTTATAAGCCTCTTCATACATGGTCTGAACATGTCGAACAGCCTGAAAACAAACAAACAAACAAACAAGCAGGAAAATGAGGGGACATGAGTGTGAAGTTTCAAATGTTCTCCTTTCATCAAGAAAAAGCCCCTCTTCCCTACCCTTCAAAAATATGGCCTTTCTATATGTTTATCTGTATTTTAAGACAATTCTGCATATATGAAACAGATTATAGATTCTGGAGTTTCTAAGATGCTTTTGAAATGGAAGGATAGACTAACCAAGAATAATTTCTTATAGGAAGGAAGGTTTCTTAAAGTGGTGGAGGTTCTCCACCACTGAATGAACAGACCTGAATGAACATCAGCAGTCCCTGAAGCCCAGATTCCTGGACACCATCCAGGTGATTTTGATGTACAGCCAGGGAAGGAACCCATGTATGCCTGGGACTGCACTGGTTACAAGTACTCGGCTCTTTTCATGGCATGGTTTAAAAGGTGTTCATGACCAAGGAAAACTGCTTCATCATTCAACTATATTCAGCAGCACGTAACTCCAAATCCATAGAATCTCAAGAAGTCATAAGATCCAATTCCTCTAACCTACAAGCGTAACAGCTACTTTAGAAAAATTCCAAAGAGGGTGATATTTACTTATTATACATGTTTAACATTTAAAAAATCTAAAATAAGTTCATAAACACAATATTGATAAGACACGAATTTATGTGAAATACAGTAAACTTAAGATTCCATTCTTCCTCCTTTTCCATTTCACTCCTTTTTTTTTTTCCTACTGTGTGTTTAAAGCTAAAAAGGCCACTTCCTCTGTGGGTTCTCCTGATCACCTGTTCTGCACACCTACAGTTTGAGCACAAATCCAAACAAACTGGCTTCACCAGTGCCCAGGGGGCAGGCTGTAGTCTTTGAGGAGGACCTGGCCTCTGTCCAGGCCAAACCCTAAGGATGAAGGGCAGGCTAATAAAGGAAGAGAATTTGTGTTCTTCCCCATCCTTCTCTCTCATGTTTGCAGTCCAACTCCCACCACATTCCAAACGTGATCATTTTAAATTAGAGATACTTTTTTTAAAAACAAAAAACCCCATAGATCCCTTTATAAATCTAATGAAAGCTATGAACTATCTCCCCAGAAATACGTGTGCACATAAATGCATGGACACGCATACACACATGTGCTCAACTGCACACCATACTTCTAGGTTAAAAAGCTCTATGTAAATGATACTTGACGGGGTTATTCGGTTTTGTCATATCTTTGTGGGTATCAATATTCTCATATGCTTTGCCATAAAGAGTACACTTTAACCATTATTAAAAAGCAACTTTAAGTAATATTTACTTACTACTTCCTTGCCTATAAAAGCAAATACTCCAGTGGTTACTTCAGCAGCGAATATCACCAGCAGGCAGGTGAAAAACTGTAGAGAAGAGAAAATACAAACTTCATTAATTCAATACCTTTTCAGTTTATTTAACCTCTTTGATTCTAGTTCCATTTGCAAAACATTGGGCAAGGTTATTAGTCTGAACGGCTCTAGCAGGAAGCGTTTGGCCCCTTAGGCTGCTTGCAGTTTGTTCACTCATTCATTCACTCATTAATTCATTCAGCAATTGTTTACCAAGCATTTGCTCTGAGCCAGGTACTGCCCATGGTGCTGGGTATGCAGTGGTGAAAGAGATAAGATCTCAGTGTTTCTGCGACCATGGACCTCACAGCAGAAAGGGGAAGCTATGATAAGTAAGCAAGCAATAAAAAAGTGGGTAAGATAATTTCAGATAGTGATATAGAAATCCCACTTCCTAGAACTGTGCCTGGGGTCCGTACGTTCAGTGAATACTTGATGAACAAAAGAGGTTCTATAAAGATATAAAATAGGACTAGGAGACGGAGTGTGACTGGTGGTGCCTGGGTTTGGGGAGGGTGTGAGCTGAGGCTGCGTGATCTGGCAGGCTTCTCTGAGGTGAAAGAGGGTGGAGGTGAAGGGTGTCCTTCTAGACGGATTTCTGTTCTGGTCTCTTGGGTCTGCTCTGATCAAACTAAGTTCAGTGATAAATAAGACATGAGATGCTCCCCAAGAGGGGAAAGAGAAAGAATGGAAAACTTGGGAAACTTACACAGCAAAAGATCAAAAGAAGCAGCCACAGTTAAAACAGCAAAGACGGCAGTGAGCAAGGAGAGGCTGGCTGATAAAACTGCCGTTCCCGACTCCTCATGGAGAAACACAAAACCTTTCTTCCCGCCCCTCTTCTTCCTTCGGTCATACTGGCCCTGGGTGTATAACATTTGACTGAAATTATTTCTTTTTTCTTTTCTTTTCTTTTCTCTTTTAAACAGAGGCTGCTTGTTAAAATAAACCAGAATAGGGGTGCTTGGTCAAGTTACAGATCTCAAACAGCGACGCTTTTCTTGCAGGTAACGGCACTTCCTTGGCTGTAAGGATCTTGCAGCTGCCTCCTTCACTGTGAAACATTATCAGGCATTTTCCTCCCAGACATCTTCGTAACTAATGACCTAATTTTTTTTCCCACTTTCCATTGAGATAGGGACAAAGATAATATTATTCTTATGCAAGAGACAGAGAAAGCAAGACTCAGGGAAAGGGAGTGAGTTCTAGTCCCAGTGGGTCTGAGGAGCTGGCTGGCGCTGGAGGCCAGTCGTCCAGCTCCCTTAAAACCAAGTCCCTCCCGCCATGTCCCACTTACAGATCCAAGAACACACTGCGACTCTCGCATGGCTCCGCAGCACCCGAAAAAGCCCACGGCCATCATCAGGGCCCCTGCTCCAACCAGCACATAGAGCCCTGCAGGGAAGAGACCAGAGAAGACACTGACCACTCTGGGTCTGCTCTTTCCCTGAACACCAGCGCTAGCCACTGCCCCAGGGCTCCCACCCAGCAGAGCGTTTGGTTGTTAATGCTATAATGGTAACCCTTGTGGAATGCTTGCTGAGTGCTTCATACACCTGACTTAACCTGCACAAGGATCCTGAGGGGGAGGGGCTTACTATGATCCCCAGGGAACAAAGAAAGCCCATGCTTAGAGAGGGGAAGCCCTGCTCAGGGTCACACAACCAGCAAGGATTGGAAACCACATCTGTTCCTACATGCCAGGCACATAACCTTTCAGATTTCCACCAGCCCTATAAAGTGGGTGTTAGTACCATCCACATGAAGTTGATGGAATTGAGCCCAGGGTGGTGAGCAGCCAGTGTCAGAGCTGGGATTCAAACCCATGCCTCAGGAGCCCTGTGGCCTCTCGTGACACTCTGAAATTAGTGGCTGTCTCCATCTGTGAGGACAAAGTGTCTGGAAGGGAAAGGGGGTGGATGATCTGCCCAGGCACAGATGGGGAAGCAGGGAAGCGGGGACAGAAGAGGGGGGCTTCTGGTTAAGGAGAGGAGGGGAGGACACAGCAGTAAGGCAGTAAGATTTTGTGTGAATTATAAACTGTAGAGGGCAATTGCATATACCGTGGACATGGGCAAGGTTGTTAAGCTACGAGAAAACAGCCAATTAGCCAGTAAGTGGAGGTAATAAGGTAATATACACCAAATAATGTTATTATCAATATCACATTGGCTGCATTTATTAAGGGCTAATTTTTTCCAGTCACTGTTCTAACCACCTAGTACAGATTTGTTAGTTTAATCTTCATGAAGCAGGTACCATTATTATCTCTATTTTTTAGACAGAGGAACCGGGCCCCCAAAAGGTTAAGTGATTTGCCCAAGATCATAGAACTGGGATAAAACACCCATATGCCCCTAAAGCCAGCTCATCACCATCACCCCACCCTCCTCTGTAACAGTAACAGCAGCCTTAATGTGGTGGTAATTTCACTTAGTTCCCAAGTCAAGCCACAGGAACAGCCGTTCTTACGGAGAAAGAAAAGGGCAGAAACGTCATGTTCTTGTTCTGAGGGAAATCAAGCCAAGCCGTCTCTGTATTTCCTTTTCTGATCCTGAGATAAGTTAGAACACAACATGGGGCCTGGCACTAGACTTGCTTAGAATAACGCTAATCGCCGCTATTTTCAGCATTTTTCATCTGAGTCACCTGGAAACCACTCCCATTCAGGAGAGGGAGGGGAGCTGGCCCCACCTCTGCGGGGAAACCCTGGGGCTGGCCTGCAGGGTGCCTCCGGGAACCCTCTGGTGCTGATGGTGGTTTGTGGGCAGACTCTGTTCTGCCAGAGCGGGCAGCGGGCCAGGCTGCTTGGCTTCCTGTACCACCCAGGCTGCTTTGGGGACCTTCTCAGGGTCAGGGAAGCCCTGCTGCTCCCAGCTCCTGAGACAGGTATTTATTTATTTCCTGCTATGCAGGCTCTGCCACTTCCTTCCCCTTTTTTTTTTTTTAAAAAAGAAAAAAAAAAAAACCCGAAAAAACAAAACAAAACAAAAAAACCCATAGGGAATGGATGTGGTAACGAGAAGTGATACTATATTAAAAATAATACTATTGTTGGCCCCACTGCCCAAACACCTTAACGTTAAAAAAATTTTCTTTATTTTTCAAAGCTCTTGAGTTTCTATCATCTCCTTGGCTTGTCAAAACATCCCCACTAAGTAAGGCAAGTATTATATGCATTTCTGTTTTACTAACGAGGGTCAGAGGCAGGAAGGTTCCAGGCAGGACACACAGGCCCGGAGCTCCCATTCCCACCCCACTGGTAATGTTCCCTCACAGAATGTCTCAGGGGTGGGCCACCTTAGCATGTTTATTTCCTGCTTACAACATTCATTATCTCCCCTTTGCTACATGATGCAGCCTGCAGATCCTGCTTGGAGTCACAGCCCAGAGACTAGACCCGCTGGGACCCTTATCCATCCCACACTCCAGCCACGTGGGAATCCACCAGGATCTGACCTGCCTGCTCTTCCATGTTGTGCCTTTGTGGGTTCTCATGCATGTCTTTCTCTGCAGATGTTAAGTCCACAAGCAAACCTTATTCACCCTACTTAGAATAATGCCAGGCACAACACAGAATTCTTGATCAGTGTTTGTTGGATAAGAGGATAAAGAGAGAGCAGATCAAATCTGAAGTTCTGTCTGCTGTCACCCATCTTTGCTTAGAGGTACATGCCTGGAATACCTCTCAACAAGCATCCAAAGACGCTGCCACAGGGCTAGGCTCTCTCATAGTCAGGCAGGTGAGGACATGGCTGTGTGCCCTGCAGAAGGGCTCCTGAGAGTGTGGAATCTAGGAAGGAGGGTTACTCCTGAGGAGGTGGGGGTACAGTAAACCAAGACACCTGGTGCTGAGGAGGACAGAGATGCTCCCCACTGCAAACCAGCTCACTCTGTTCCTTGGCCAAAAAGAGCTCCCCAAGAAAATTCCTTTATTTGTATAATAGTCCATTCTTGGGCTGTCAGAATTGCAGCGCTCGCAGCAAACACCCTGAAACTGTCCCAGCATTCCCAGAGCCCTCTCCCCAGCAAGCCTCTGTGTGCATGTGGGGCCAAGTGACTCAGCCCAGTGCCAAATGGGCACTGCTGGTTGGAGCTGAAGGGAAAGTCAGATGAAATTTTACACATGGCAAATTTCTTGGGCCTGCTGATTCCAGTTCCAAATCTGGTTGTAATACTCTGCACACCACGAAGCCACTTGTAACTTCCAAGGATACCTTATCCTTTTTCTGATCTGGCCCCCAAAACATAGCTGTTGAATGAATATGTTCATTGACAGTCACATTTGAATTCTAAGATGGTTTCTGTAGAGCCCTCTTGCTCCCACAGCAGCCTTCTGACAAGCATATGACCTATTTTCCAATCCCCCATGCTTTCCCAGTCCTATTTTCCTTGATCTGAAAAGGAGAAAACACTTTGAAATTGCATTTTTATCATTAATAGCTGGGCCCAGCAACGCCAGTGATCTCCAGGTGACACGCTACCGCCAGTGCCCTGGCAGTTCCATCCCTTGTTTCTTATGTTTCAGGTTCTTCTTCCTAAGCTAGAAGCATCACTGAACACAGAAAGGAGACGGAGAGCTCCCAGAAGCCTTGTCTGCATCAACTCATTTTAAAACGGCTCCCCTTTTAGGGACTGGATAGTGGCATGGTCATCAATTTCAGTGCTTTTTTGGCAGCAGATGATTTTACATATCCGGCCAATGATCGTTTTTCATCTAAAAATATTTTTCTCTGCCTCTGTGCAACTTTCCCTTCCTCCCAACTTGCCCTGGGTGCACATCATTCTATACGCGTTGAGAATATTGGATGGGACTTAGTTAACGGGGAATGTAAAGACCTGGGTCCTCTCCAGGTAGCAGCAGCAGCTGGTGGTTATCCAACGCTGCTCTAAGAGCTTCACATGTGTTAGCCATGGGGTCATTCGACACTGAGAGTAACAACTCCCAGTGCCTGAGCTGCTTCGTGCAGCATCTGTACTGCGCACGTGACAGGCGTGAGCTCAAACTTGCCGCTTGAGAAGCCTCAGTGCTACCAGCCAGTCTCTCATTCTGACTGCGTGGCATCCAAACCACTCCTTTATCTTTCCCTCTCCCACCCTCCCGTGTAATTGTGCCTCCTGCAGGCTGACCCCCTCAGCCCGCCCTCCCTGCGCTAGTAACGGCTAATTTTGACTGAGGGCTCACTGTACAACAGGGGCTGCCCTCAAGCTCGTTCACTGGTTAAATCGTCTCATATTCACATCAACCCTGAATATGAATTCATGAGGAATCTGAGACACAGAGAATTAAGCAGTTTACCTAAGACTGCACAGCTATTGAGGGGCAAAACTGGAACTGAACCCAGGATTTACTCACAGTGCACCCCCTAACTCCTAAGCTGCATTTTTGGTAGGAACTCAGAAGCATGGTAACTCTCTTAGCTAGAAACCTGTTACTTCTGTGATTTATAAATGGCCAGAGTGTTCTTTTTCTTCTTCCTTGAGAAAAGGGCCTGAGAGTTCTATCACGGGTGATTTCTGGGTTTTCCTCTGAAAGCACAGGGCTGGAAGCCAGAAATCCAGGCCTGCCAACTGCGGTTTCAGGTGAATCCTCTTATTCCTCAGTTTAGTTATCCACACTATGGCAATAATTATCTGCTAGTTAACTTCTTGTAAACATGCTTTGGAGAATTTGTCTCAACAATGTGAGCTACAGCACGTTTGTCCTGCAGCTACTGTAAATCTCAGGTACAACTGAAAACCAAGAACTAAAAACATAGTACCTGAGTGACTCCGAGGTTTGAAAAAGGCAAGCCAGCCCCTCAACACTCAGCACTGGAATGCTTTCCTCACACTTGACATCCAGCCACAATCAAAGCTAGGCTCTGTGACTCTGGAGTCAACAGGGAAGGACAGCCGCAGTCAGCCTGTGACCCCGGAGAGTGAGTGGCTGCAGCTTGCGGGCAGCCCCTTCGTGGAGAAACCCGCCGATGCCCTCTGCCGTCCGCTCACAGACGTGACTTCAGGTGTTCCTGCCTTCTGAGGGCTGAGGGGACCGCTCCCCACCTGCACTCCTGCAAAGAAGACCCCTGCTGCGTCTGTACCCACCAAGGGGCAATCCCAGAGACCAGCTGTAACACGAAGGCCGAGGGGCAGGTTGGTGGAATCTGGAAGATATTGGGGGCTTCTCCCAGGAACCCACTGAAGGAGATTAACATGAGGAGGGCCTGGGAAACACCAAACCTCCCAGCCATTCGTGCTGCCAGCTCCACCTTGCCAGTCTCTCCTTTCTCCATGTTGGCGACCAGTGGACACGACTCCCTGGATCAGCTCAGTCCGTGAGAAGAGGCGGCAGGAGCTCTCAGTCTGACTACCCTGGCCCCCATCCTCATTTCCATCTCCCTTCATGGCCAGATCCTCTTTATCCGTGCCCCTGGCTGTGAAGTCACTTCTGGATCTTTATTATAAGAGGGGACCTTCCTTCTCTCCATTACCAAAGAGGAGAAAACAAGGGTCCCAGAAAGGAAAGCATCCCCTGGGGTGGGAGGGTTTCTCCTACAAAGTCTGGCAGTCATCTGCCCCGAAGCAGGGAGCTGGACCGCGTGCCTTCCCGAGGTCCCTCTCAGTGAGAGTCTCTGTTTCCTTCAGAGCGCTTGAATGTGCCAAGCCTGTTCCCCAGAGCTCTTTAACAGAGGGGTGACCAGAGTTTAATGGGCTGACTGCTCTGGAACCTATTCTGAAAAGAAAATACACAGATCAGGGAACAGTACGCTGTGACATGAAGTGAGATTTTCCAAACACTGGGTTTGCTCCTCCTTTAGAGTCCTATGACCTCACACTGTTTGCTATGCGCGTCCATAAAGTGGTATCCTGGTGTATTTTCCTTCTCGTTTTATTGCTAGAGAACTGGTATCTTTCCTATTTGGAAAATCATTTACTGAGAAAAGAAATACCAGTTTCTGCAAAAATGTACCTTGCTCTATTTATATTATAAGAAATATTTGAAGTGGAGAAAGGGTCCCTGGCTTCACAAGGACCTTTTCTTGTTGGCACTCTCTAGAGTTGGCAAAGGTGAACAGAACAAGCACAGGCCTGGGTGTTGGCAGACCCGGGTTGTGGGCTGAGCCCCACCATGAAGAACTGGAAAACCAGCTGCCAGCCGGCCGACCCCCTGACCCCCCAACTCCCCCACAGTCCTCGGTTTCCTCATGCGGTCTAGTGCTAAGACTGCAATAACCCAATTCCCTGGATTTCGAGTGCTGACCATGAACACCTCCACCCACCAGCCACTGAAGGGCTGACTTAGGGAGGGGCGGGGGGGTGTCTGAGAAAGGAGATCTGAGGGTGGGCAGACCCACATCCATGCCCCAGGCCCCCAAGAACAGGGAAGACGGATTCAGGCCCTGCAGTGTGGACTTGTTTTCCTTATCCAGAATTCACTTCCTCTTCGTCTCTACTAGAGAAAGAACCTCCTCCACCCTCAGTGCACGTGTTCTGAGAGGGCCGACTCACCTCAGCTACAAGGCAGGCGTTGAAGCCCAGGCTTCAGCCAACAAGCCCATCCCTAGCAGCTGGCCACGATTACTGGTGCGGGAACGGCACTGAATCCAAGACTGCCAGTGACAGGGCGGCCCAGGACTTTGTTTGGATCACCTGGGATGAAAGGTGAGTGTCCCACTGTTGCCGGGGTTACTGGGAGATGGTGCCCAGAGCCGTGGGCAGCTGTTTTATCCCGTTTAGGGGAAACCTGCCCCAAAATGGAGCCACAGGAAAACAGAGCTAAAGATGGCTACAGGCTGGATTCCTATCACATCACTTGTGTCCCTGAGATGAGTGCTATTCCTGGGCTTTTCAGTTACGTGAGTCAAGACATTTCTGTTTTGCTCAAAACAGTTTGAGTCACGTTTCTGTGACTTGTGATGAAAAGAGTCCTGACAGGCATGTCCATAAACGGACGGCATTTCTTGCACCTTGGGCAGTTCAGATTGCTTTCGTTTAGATTAGGAAGTGGGATCTGGAAGGTCTGTGTAGCGCTAGTTCACCCTCCTGCTTTACACAGGAATCTCCATGCTCCATTCTGATTTTTGGTTAAAAATTTTTGGTATGCGAGAAATCATTTTCCTCTGTAGAAGTCTGCTCAGTTTCTCTGATTTATCAAATCATTGAAAAGGGTTCCTATGTTGGACCCAAAGCTACACCTGTGAAATTGCTATCGGGGCTTTGCTTCTGGAGCAACACAGACAGGCTGCTCCCCGTCCTTGGTTCCATGTACCCGCCCCTCTCTCTGCGCAGGGTCCCGACCTCCTGTAACTCTGAAAACCATGAATTGTGATTTCTAGGCTTGACTCTGTCCATCACTCATATCTTTTCTGTTTTGATTCCTTTTCCTTGAGTTTAACCATGTTTAATAACAATGTTTAATAACACTTAATAATATTTCTTTCCTTTTTGTCCCTTCTTCACACTTCCTGTAACCACCATAGGCTATACCCTTATTTCTTCAGGCCTGACCCTGACTGTATCAACAGTCTAGCCTGGTCTTTTTCTGTCTGACGACTCCCCTCTCATTCCTGAACCATCTCTTTAAAATGCAGTGCAGGTCATATCATCCCCCAACCTTAAATTATCCTATTGTTTATTAACTTAACTATCCCTGTCATTCAAGGCCCTCTGTATTTGTCCTCCCTCCCTCCCCAACATTTCTAGTCTTAATTCCCACGGTGTCTGAATCCTTCACACTAGGGAAAGCGTCCTCTGCCCAGCCTGGGGCTGCTGTCTGCTGTTCCAGGGACACGCCATGTGCAGTCTTACCCCAAACCTCTGCAGTCCCTGTTCTTCCTCTTCTTCACTGATTATGGTCAGTCCTTCAAACCTAACTCACGTCCTTCCTGCCTCGCTAGTTTAGAATGACCCCTGACGCACCAGCTGCGAATAACACTTAGTTGGCCCTTAGTTACACACTAGTTTCTGCTTTAATGAAAATTGTTGTCCGTGAGTCTTTTCAAATAGACTGCAAGTTACATGGGGCCAGGTACAGAATTCTCATGCTTTCTTTGTGTCACCCCAGAGCCCAGGACTGTAGATGCTGGCTGATGTGTCCACGGCTAGGTTGTATGTTTTCCCAAATGAAGGTGCGTACAAGAAAATGGAAAGGATAGAGGCACCTCTGCTTGAACGCATAACCGTGTTTGTATGAAACCAAACCATTTTTTGAAATCCAAAAACTGAAATAATCATGGAAAGATTTTTAGATAGCCAGATGTTTATTACCATTGAAAGGGAGATAGCTTTTTAAAAGTTTTTCGCATAACTCAGGTCTTCATGGTTTTTTTGAATTTCTTTCTTTTCTTTTCTTTTTTTTTACTATTGCTGAAAACTTCTAGTTCAATATCAGAAATTGTATTATAGAGATTTAAATCTTTCATCCTCAAACTTGGTGGTGAGGTTGGCAGGTGGTTGGGTTTTAGGCTGTTAGTTTTGCCAAAAAACTTGAAGGAGAAGGTCAGACTGTAGCTGAACCAGTTGATGTTTTCCCTTGTTTTGGTTATAACTAAGGTGGACTCCTCCCCATCTATCTGAGGGCACAAATGCAGCTTTGGGTGGAAAGTCTTGAGAGTCATACCACAGGAAGATGAGATAAATACGGTTCCAGTAAACACAGCACAACAGTAGACAGACTGAATGCTAATAGCCTGAACTCCTACATGCTTGAATTTCAGGAGGAAAAGACCTCCACTGTCTTAATGGGACTGACCCATTGTTAGGACCAAAACTATTGAATTCAGAGTAAGGAGAGAAATTAACATTCAACCTTAACATCAACTGTAAACAGCTGGGAAGAGCTAGGTTAAGAAGACTTCCCTAAAAGAGCATCCTGAAGAGTTAGCCATAACTGCCACAGACAAGGGAAGGATGGTGGCTGTCTACCATGTATTTGCTAACCTAATTCAGAGTCATGAATGAGGCTGTCCCTAATTTGGTCTATCTGAAACCTACCTGTCCTCCAAGGTCCCATTCAAGCACTCACCACCTTGAGGCTTGTCCTGAGAGCCCCATTTCTTTCCTTTTTTTTTTTTTAAATAGACTTTATTCTTTTAGAGCAGTTTCAGGTTCACAACAGAATTGAGCAGAAAATACAGAGAGTTCACATATAGCCCTCCCTACCCACACATATATACTCCTCTACCCTCAACATCCCTCATTAGTGTGGCATATTTAGTACAATCGATGAACCGACATGGTGCCAGCCCCACTTCTTAATTCAGTGGTCATGCCTATACCACTCATTAGCACATAACATATGCTCGTGATTGTTGTCTGCTGTTTATTGCTGAACATTTCCTCCCTATACATCTGTAGAGTCAAGAATCCTATTACAATGGGATTAAACCCTTGCTTTGGTTAGTCCAGTGAGCAGAGTTGTGACTTTGCTAAAACTGAGTTAGAAATTGCAGGGAATAGTTGTGAAATAAGCAGCTCCTGGAACGTCAGCAAGGTGAAGGAAGATGCATTCCTTCTCCTACCCTCTTCTGCCTGTTCCTGTGAGTCCCCTGAGTGGGCTTTCAATTCTGGGAGGTGGTGCAGGACGAGGACAAGCTGAACTTTGTCCTGGGGAACTTGGGGCCTGCTCTGGGATGGGAGAATGCTTCTGATGAGGTTTTCAGAGCAGGAATTCCTTAGCAAAGGATATGATAAATGTGTGTGTTAGTTTTTGAATGGAAGGGTGTGTACCACCTGGAAACCATGTGGATGGGAAAGAGCATTTTAGTGTTAAGTACAATGGCAGATTCCTCTGCTTCCTCCTTGTAATAAAACTCTGATTTTGTTCAAGTGTCAGAGGTCCCCTGGGGAGCCTGGGCTTCTCTGCAGACCCAGGTGAATCTTGATTAGTCAGAAAGCCAGTCACAGGCATCCTCTTCTTGACCTGGATTGGTTTAGGCATGAACACATAATGCAGTTCTGGGGAAGTCTGTTGGGGGACTCCTGACAAAGGTTTTATTCATTCTAAAAAGGGCCATATGAGGTGAAACTTCCTTTTTTCTCCTTTGGATGTTGCTGTATGAGGATGTGATGCTTGGGGCCACTGCAGCCATCTTGGAGTCCTGAGAGGATATGAAGATGGTGAACAGAGGGATGGAAAGAACCTGGGTCCCTGATGAATCTGTGGAGCCTGGAAGTAATTCTGGAGATTCTTCATCTCCAGACCTCTTTTACCACATTTCAGCAATTCTAAGGTATAGATATATATTTTACACTTTAACATTTCTGACATTGGGATATATCTTTTATGTCATAGTTAAATGGGTAGCATTTCTTCTGTTCTTAGGGGAACTTAAAATAATTGGGTGGTTTACAAAAGACTGCATCTAAGATTTGCTGGAATGTGTAATGTCCTTATTGTTAACCAACTTTCAGTGGGTTTCCTGTTAAAATGGGTCCTCACAGGTCTGGCTGCTCCCCTCACAGGAGAGAGCAGTGTGGGAAGGGCGCTTAGAACAGGAGGTAACACAGTTGTGAGCAGCTCTTCATGAGGATGTCCATGGTTCTGAGTGGGACCTGGAATCAGGGTCCCTCCCAGGAAACAGACCTTCTTGGGATTCAGAGCAAATGATCTGCACAGGACCCTGCTTCTCCTCAAGCACAGAGGTTGCCAACTGAAGCATACTCTATGGCTGATGCAGATCTTAAAACAGCCAGTCCTTAGGGCTGTCACCTAGAGTAGTGATGGTCTTGGGCTTCTCGAAATCTAGAGTCCGGGTGCACTTAGCTGGGGAAAGAGAAGAGGCCCCAGAAGAGGACTAGGAGTAGATCCGAGGGAACTGAACTCAGGGGAAAGCTCTTAGCCCCTACTTATCACCTGGCCTCACACTCCTCACCCCTTTCCCACAGCTGGAGGGAGGCAGTACCAGCCACACTGCGGCCTCTCCCAGGGCAGCCCTCCCCTCCCTTCCCTCCACTACCCTGCCCCCTTCTGTCCCCTCCCTCTGCCCCGCCCTCTGCAGTCCCTAGCCATGGGGGCACTGAGACCAGTCCCTCCACACCTTGAGGTGTCTGTCTTCATTTTGAATTATGTTTCTCTCCTAGACAATTTTAAATATAAGATCACACATACACAAAATCAAACCCTGACTGGGCAGGGGCCCCTTGTCACCCTAGATGGATGAATGGATAACTGACTTTGTGGTACATCCACTTCACCTGGGGGGCAAAGGGGGTTTCTAATTCTTTGGAAATGAATTGTGGTTACAGGCTGTGCTTCTTTACTTGAAGTGGCCGAAAGAAGTACAGTGGTTCAGTCCCACTTGGTCTTCTTTGGTTTTGGAAGCAGACGGATGAACCATGCGTGGGCCGGGTGGGCCGGGCAGGGTCGGAGGGGCATGGCCCTCTCTGGACCACACCCCCACCCTGGCCCCAGGGCCAGGTGGGCATATGGGGCTCAGGTTTGCCTCCTTTGTCTCCCTCCTCCCCCTTCCCACAGAAGTCCAGGTGCAGGCTTGGCTCAGGCTGGGCAGCCCCAGCCATAGCAGGGGGAAGCTGAAGCCACTCACCCATGTAGAAATACTCTGGGGACTTGTCCTCTGAAGAGAAATCCTTCATGGTGCCTCCAAACCGAAACCATAGTCCAAAAGCAATGACAGCCGACCCAGCCAGCTGGAAAGTAAACAGCACGTGTTCCTTTACGAGGGAGGGGAAAGTGTGCGCATAACCCGAGAGCGCTGGGACTGCAAAATGCTGAGGGTGGAGGGGGCCCCTAAGAAACCAGCCTGTGCCCTCTTCACAGTTCACAGTGGGGGTAGGATGATGTGCTCAAAGCTGCCGCCCCCACCCCCAGGCCCGTGATGATATTAGATCCCGGGTTTCTTGGCTGCAAGTCTAGAGCTGCTCCCATCCCACCAGCCTGCCTTGTGGTTACAGGGGTCACACACAGCACAGCTCAGGAGGATTCTCAAAGAGAGGGTTCCAAAAACAGATCCCCCCCTACCCTGCCCAGGAAGGCATCTGCTTTCTGTCTTACTGTCCCCTGCTGGGCACTTTGGACTTCATCAGCAACACCCCAGGTCACCAAGAGCAAGATAAACTCCGAGAGCTGGGGAGACCCTCTTTTCTAAATGGAAAGGAAACACGCCCACACTGCCTGAGTGTGCAGTGCCCAGTTAGAAAGCTGTTTTAGAGGCATCTAGAACCCTGTTCTACCCCCCAGGCCTCCACGATCATTGCACTGTCTGGGGATGGTTTTGTGGCAGTGAGGGAGACTGGCTGGGTTTTTTTGTTTCTTTCTTTTTTTTCTTTTTTTGGTTGCTATTTTGAGTTTCCATGGAAAGCAAGAAAGGAAAAAATAATTTTCTGAAAAAGCATGGTCTGTGTGCTGTGTGGCTCATGGAGAGGCTGAGTGGCTGGCGCAGGCAGCAGCTGGGCAGGCTGACGGCTGGTAGAGTCATCGCCCGCTTCCTCTCCTCCGCCGCTCTGAGGGCTTTCGTGAGGCTCTGCACCAGGGCTGGAAGGAAGCCCTTTCTGCCATTGCAGGACTGTCACAAAGGCCTGCCAGCAGCCTCCAGCCACGGCACCCTCTCTCTCCACAAACACCCATCTCAAATTTCACTGTATCAAGCCACAAACAGATATTCACTGGGTACCTTCTTGACTCAAGGCACCAGGGAATAGTAAGCAGAGATGTGAAAAGAGCCTCCTGGTCCTACCAACCTATCCAGTTAGTGTTGGGCTGCCCTAGCCCATCACCAGATCAACAATTTAGAGGTTACCCCCGCCCCAACAGGGAAGAGCAGACAGAGAGCCTGGCAACAGGAAGACAGAAGCACACAAGTCAGAGAGGTGGAGGTTTAATAAGAAAGAATGCTATCAAAGTTGGGTCAGATCAGAGCCCTTTTTATACAGGATTCTTCCATCCATGGGGCCATTTGTAAAGGGCCAGGGCTATCTGGCTGGATGAATACGAGGACTTTCTCCTTCTTCACCCTGTGTCCCCCAAGGCCCATCCCCTCCGTGGCTGGATTCTTCAGAAGAGCAGCAGGACTCCCACAGGAGGAACCGGAGGGGCAGAGTTCTACCAGCTGGACTCTCTCATGTGCAACAACTAAAAGTTTCCAGTACTTAGAGGAAAGCTCTAATTGGATAATGTGAGGGACAGCTAAAGGAACTGGACTCCACCAGCTTTAAAAGATTTTTGCATTTCTAAAAAGGGTAGCAAGGCACGGAAAAATATTGAAAGAAATCGTGCTAAAGCGTTCACAGTATTTCTCTTTGAACGGTAGACTTACCCGTAGTTTTTCTCTTTTCACTATATTTGCTAAGTTTCCTGCATTAAGCACGTATTACCCTTCTAAGCTTAAAAGAATTATATGGTAGTTTATCTGATCAATCCAGAAAAAGCGGGGAGAGTTTTTTTGCGCTGTGCTTCAGTTTGGGACGAAACCAGTTTTGAAGTCATTGCTGTTTCTGGTGCAGGGAAAGGAGCGATGCCCTTGGGAAAGCCCGGTCCTCTGGGTGCCAGCGGCTGCCTGGGACAGATGTGCCCAGCAAAGCCCCACAGGCAGCCCAGCCCGGCCCGCCTCTGCAGGGACTCAGTGGAAAGAGTTTCCAGATACAAAGCAAAAATCTATTGACAGTGGCGTCAGGCCAAGGCCTGCAGCCACCGAGCAGACTGTGGAGGAGGTGACTGGTCCCAGGGACACCCTACCACGAGGCCACATTTTTGGCATCTCTGTACACAAGCTCTAATTTATAGCTGTCTGGGATCATCCTCCCAGACAGAATACATTTGTCCACTTCTGCCACAGATGTGTTTGATGTATGATGGAAAATTAAAAGAGAGGTTGCAATTTAAAGCCATGGGGCAAAGAGAGAAAATCTGCGTTGCTCATCCACGCCCCCCAAACCCAAACCACACGGGTTTCCTCCCGGGTCAAGGAAAGCATGGCGTAGCTGTGTGTCATCACTGTGGAGGGAATCCTCCCCACACGCCGCCCGTGGGGCAGGAATACTGTGGGTGCAGATGGGTCAGGCCCCAGGTTGCTTGTGATGAGAGCAATCACCACTTTGGAGAGTGACACTGACAGAGACCACATTGCCCTTTGGTCTTTTTTAACTCACCATTCCTGCAAGGCTCTTAAAATACTCCGTGTTTGCTGGACTTTGGTTGCTCTACCACACACCAGAAATTGCTTAAAAAAACTTCACACTAACGCCAGTCCAGCCAGGAACAAAGTGAGCAAGTCTAGTGTCAGTAAATCCCATCGCTCTGTGCGGCCCGCACCCAGGAAGAGAGATCTCAGAGAGACCTGGGGGAAGGATCCAGGCCCCTCTAGTCCTTCATTTTAACCCTACTAGACCCTCCCACTCCCATTCCCCCATTCTCACTTCTCCTTTTATGCTCAGCCCCTCCTTTGCATTGAGACACAACAGTGCACATGAGCCAATGTGAAACCAAATGAGGACGGAGAGGCTGCCCCTTCGTGCAGCTTTCCTTCTCATCTCCCCCACTCTCATCGCCTTCCCCGCCTCCCTCTTTCAGGGAGTTAACTATGATCCTGACTGGGTAACGTGCGAAGTGCCAGGGAAGTAACAATGAAAAAGACATGACTCAGTCTGACACGGAATAAGTCCCGTGAGCTAACGAGAGCCATGGGATGCAGGAAGGGCACTCGATGGAGCCACGTCCCTTCCCAGGGATTAGAGCAAAGTGCAACAGCCAGCGTTAGGCAGAAGACATTCCATTTTGACTTCTGTCTCGAAGAATGAGTTGGAAGTCCCTGAGCAGGGAGGGAGGGGTGAATGTCAGGCAGAGGGAACAGTGTGGGTACAGCTGTGCTTCCTTACCTGGAACATGGTGCTGGGGAGAGAGTGATGTCAGGGGAGGTCAGAGGGCATGTGTCTCACAGCTTCCCCTAAGCTTGCTACCTTCCTGGAAAGCTCTTGGCAGGGCCTTGAGGGGAGGGGAGACGAGAGCCACTCTTTGATGGCAACAGTCAGGAGCACGAGTGCTGCCTGACGCCAGACACAATGAGGAGCCAAAGATAACGACCTGAGTGGCTGAAGGCCAGACAGAGCAGGGGTGCTGGGGGCTGGATGCGGTGAGTGGTGAGGACACAAAGGAGCCACTTTGCCACCTAAGGAACTTTGCTGAGGGCTGCTCTGCTGCCATGACTAGACTGCGCCTTTGAACTATTACCATTATAAACAGTGTTTTTCCAGGAATGGACTTTTTCATACAAGAGCATGAGTTGCGCTTTGAGGTTAATCATTTAATATACATTTATTGAGCATCAGTTGTGAGCCAGGAGGCAAGGATTCATAGATACTCAGTTCCTTCTCCAGAAGATCTCAGGGGCTCTGGAGAAGAGGATCCCCCTGGGTAGCCCAGGAGGGACTCTAACCCGCAGGTGAGAATTCCATCACAAAACCAGCCCCTGAGAAGACGCCAGATGCCATCATTCTCTGTATCACCATTTCTTTTCTGAGTACCAGCTGTGCGTTAGGCACTCAGAGAATATGATGCAACAGGGTTTTGAGGGCAAAAGTGTGTGCACTATTCAAAAAGAGGAGAGAAGTAAAATAGAAAAAAAAAAGATAGCAGTGAAAGGAACAGATAATGACATATAAATCCATATGGTTAGATAGGGGGTCACCAGGTTCAATTATATTATGCATTTCCATGGGTGAGTTATTTCAGCAGCTAACCATATTCCAGAGAGTTTGCAGGACAGAGTTGCAAATTGCAAACATATGTTCCTGGAGAAGACAGTGTGTGTTCTAAAACTAAAGTCGTTGGGAGGACTATAGACTGATTAGAAAACTTTTAAAGCAAAGTGGATGGACACAAAGTTTCCTTTAAGTGATGCCTATCTGCCAGAAACCAGTCATGCAGCATGAAGCAGAGCTTGTCAATGGATTTCAATTTTATCCCACTGTATTTATTTCCACTTTCCTGGGACTGCTGATGAAATGTTTTATCTTGAAGACATATTTTTTCACTTAATTTTTTTTCCCCATGAATCACAAATATGAATCTTAGGAAGGCACTAAATTGGAGGGAGGGTGGTGCTGGGATACAAAAATGCAAAGATCACTCCCTAGGCCTGGTCCTCCATTCTGCGCAGCCCCCCACCCCTACCCCTCACTTCCAGAGGAGGGTAGGCTACCCTGATCACAAAGAGCGAATACATGCTACTCCATTATCTGATGACTAAACCCACCAGAAAGCCCCTTTTTTGGGTAAAAAGCATCACTTAGGGAAGTTCTCAGACAGCTCATGGGCCTTTCCCTAGCTGGAGACACAGCTAATTGTTCTCAGATGCTCTAGCCACACAGTTTCAGTTCCTTCGGCCCCTCTGCTCTAGCTATTTCCTTAGCTTCGGAAGCTCTCCTCCACCTGGCTCGCACCCACTCACAGCTGTCAGCTCCGGTGTCACCTCCTCTAGAAAGTCTACCTTGGCCTAGGTGTGAACCCGCCTCCATGTCTCATATAACCATTTCTGTTTAAATAGTTCTGTAGTTAAAAAAAATTGCAGCCTGAGCTGTGTGAGGTCAGGGGCAGGGTCTATGTTCCTGTGCCCCAAGCACCTGGCAGAGCCAGCTCCCAGCAGGCATCTGTCAAATGAAGGAAAGGAGGGCCTTCACAAAGGTGCCGTTTAGGCTGTGCCGCTGACCGAGCCGTGTCCCTGCCAGATTCATATGCTGAAGCCCCACCCCTCAGTGTGACGGTATTTGGAAGTGGGGCCTTTGGGAGGTGATTAGTTTTAGATGAGGTCATGGGGGGTGGTCCCCAGGATGGGATTCCCTTGTAAGGGACACCAGAGCGCGCATGCGCTCTGACTCGTGTGGACACAGAGAGAAGGCAGCTGTCTGCAAGCCAGGAAGAAAGCGTTCACCAGGAATGAAATTAGCTGGTACCTTGATCTTGATTTTCCAACCTCCAGAACTGTGAGAAATAAATTCCCGTTGTTTAAGCCGCCCAGCCTATAGCAAGGATTTTTTTTTAGTGGCAACCTGACCTTAAACAGGCTGACAGCAGCCATTGTGAACAACCTCCTCACAGCCCTCTGAGTGAGTACTTCACAAAGTACTCATTTCAAATTCATCTGCACCTGGGAAACACTGTGCAGACACCTCGGAAGGCACTGTGTGAACACGTGTTGAATATACTCAGCAAAACACCTTCCCACAGAAAAACAAAACAAAACTTGAGCAGGTAGAATCAGTTCTGTGTATTCCTGAGCCCGCAGGGATGCGTGCCATGCATCAGCCATGGACACAAAGAATAAATCTATATATGCCTTTTACAGGCAGGACATATTACAAATACTTAATGCAATCATGGCAACACACACACACACACACACACACACACACACACTCACACTCACACAGAATGCACTCGGATGAAAGAATAAACAAAATAAACTCTGTATTCCTGCTCCTTCAGGGCAAATACTATGTATATACACACCCAACTCTTTTGCAATTCTCTTCTTTGGCATGATGTCACATAAATCTGGAAATAACACTGCAACCCTAGAGATTTCATTAAAAGCTTTTAAGCTAATACTTGTTCTTGGTGGCAGTTCTCATCCCAGATGGAATCATGTAATGAACACTCACAATTCTTGATCTGATTGCAAACCAAATTATGATACCATAAGGGTAATGGAGTTTCATCCTTTTAATAGGCAAAAGTCAGAAGCACATTTGCTCTAGAAGATGATACTAATTCTCTCAGAGAGGAAAGCCAGCTCCCAAGATTTTCATCCTATTATGCAGTGAAAGCAAGGCCAGGATTCAGATGGCACTTTCTCAAAATCAAGGATTTTGTCAGAAGAAATACAAGAGCCAAATGCCATATGACATCCAGGCGAAACCACCTCCAAGGACCTTGCAGATCCTCGAAACACCTCGAAACACCGCCTTGCTCACCTGGTGTGGTCTGGGTGGGACTGGGAGGCAGGACTGCGGCAGCGCCTGGTGAGATGGCTGCTGGGCTGGAAATGCAAGGCTGTCAGCCTGGAAGCGCACTGGTTAGATACCAGTGTTTCTGATTTCCTCTATTACTTTCCTTGTAAGGATTTCAAGAACAAGCTCATGCTAAGAAATTCCTGAGAGTCTTCCTTCAGGTAAGGATATATTTTGAAATCAATGCTTAATTCTCTGCGCTAACAGAAGGGTTCTGCAGTCCAAACCAGGACAGAATCAGGTGTGTTGTATTCATCTCTGGGAAGACAACTGGGCTATACATTTGTGCCAAACACACTTTCTTCTGTTTGTTGAGGTCGTTATAGAGTTAATTTGTGTGGATCGACTGATACTGCTGGGTGAGCAGTGCAGATGCACTGGGGGTACCAAGCTTGGGGGAAGGAAACTGAGCTAGGAAGGAAAACTTGCTGTGATGATAAAGCAGTAACTTAAACAGAGATAATGGAAAGTGTATTATTTATTCAGCCTTTTTCTAAAGAAATACAGAGAAAAGGAGAGGTGAGATTGGTAAGAATTAGCAGAAAGGTGTGGGCTGTATAGTCTTCTTCATACAGAAATGCCAGCGACTACTGGCTAATGATTCCAGTGAGCTGCTGGCTTTATCAAGTGAAGATCAAATACAACTAAACTAAAATCCAGCCCACCAAGTCACCCAAGTGACTTAAATCCAGTGTCTGCCCCACCTGACCGAGGGGACAGGAGGACAATGACGGTCTTTTTCTATGTTCTCTGAACTTCCTCCTTGCAGCATCTGGCTAGCTCTTACCCCAGGCTTGCCCTCTGAGTAAACACTACCTTGAGGGCTACCCTGACTGCTGCGACATCTCATCTAGGTCGGGCTTTACATAAGCAGAGACGGAACATTAAACAATATTTATGTTACAGCCTGATACTGTTCAAGGTAGTTTGAGAGAACTACTCTTGATCAGATAAACAGGATTCTTAAATATCAATCAGTAATAATGATCCTCACCGAATTTTAGTTGTTCCAGAGAGAGGAGAGAAAACAAATGTTTCAGGTAAAACTCAGGTTAGATTGGAACAAGTCAAAACACTTTAATTATTAAAAAGTTAACTTGGATGGAATCCGGTAGAAATCATGAAAGTGTTGCTTCGTATTCTAGAGAGATTTTTTTTTAACAGCAATTTGACTGGAAATGACTTCGTGTCGGGAAGGCAGGCAGCACTGGGCCGCTTACAGGGGACTAGACAGATACTGTGTGCACAGGGAGACCACGCGGGCTTCCCCGACCAGTGGCAGCAGCTTCCAGGCCCCTGTCCCTGCCCTGTTGGGGGCTTTGTTGTCTCTGTCCCATTCCCTTGCCCTAATATTATAAGCTGACTCTCAACCACCATTGTGATGGGGAGGACAGGGCTTGGCACATGCTTTGGAACATTTGCCAGCTGTTCTAGAAAATTTGCCTCTTCTAAGTGTTCAGATTGAATAATGATGCTCTTGGACAGGATAAGAACAAAAACATTCCCATGTATACGCTGTGGTGTCGAGGAGCTGCAGCAGATAAAACGGGGTTCTAGGCATCCCAGGTTTGAATCAGGCTCTGCCACTTACTAGTCCCGTGATCTTGGGCAAAAGTCCCTTAACCCCTCTAACCCTCAGCTTCCTCAGCGGCCAAGTGGAGGTAATAATAGTGCCTCCCTAAGAGATTAAATGAGTTCCTATTACACACTTAGAACAGTGAGTGCCCAGCACTAATTGTTATTACAGTGTTAGACTCACTAATGTGACATTCAAACTGAAAACTTAATCCCACTCAAGATAGGAAACACCGCTGCCATGATTTTAATGACTTCATCCTCTGCCACCTCCCTCTACTCATTTTTATTTTAGCTCTACACTCTTTCCATGACAGCTGGGATTCCTCTGAGTTTTCTAAACCTCTATACTAGGTATGTCAGTGCTTCTTTCCAAAAACTATGTTCCCCTCCAACTTTAGTTGTAGTTTTTTAAGACCCACTAAGAGAAGAACAGGAAAAGATGACTTATGAGAGAAGGAATAACTATATTTAGGCTAGAGCTAGCCAATAGAACTTTCTCCAATGATATAAATGTAAATGTTCCCTATCTGTGCTGTCCAGCACTGCAGCCACTGGCCACCCATGGCTACTGAGTGCTTGAGATGTGGCTAGTGCATCTTAGGAGCCGAATATTAAATTCCTTTTAATATTAATTCATTTAAATTTGAAAAACCACATGTGGTTAGTAGCGCAGCTGCCATATTAGAGAGTGCAAGGCTAGGATTCACATGCTCACCACGGCTTCTATCTTCTCTCCTTGTCAGTCTGTAGACTTGGAGTGGTTAAGAGCACAGACTCTGGGGTCACACACAGAAACCCAGCTCCGCCACTGGCCAGCTCTGAGACCCCGGGCAAGGCTCTCAAACTCTCTGTACCTCTGTTTCCTAATATGTAAAGCCGCTATTGCAAAGGTCATTATGAGGATGAAAGAGGTTAACATACAAAATGTGCATGGGAAAGCAGTGGGCACAGAGCTTACATTTATGTAACGCGTACTATTCTTCAAGTTTTTTGCTTCTCAATTTAATTTTAAACACCGTCTTTTGATACATACCCTTTCTCAATTCCCATCTTGCTTTTCTTCTGCCTTAAACTGATCAGTAGTGTTCTCAGCCTCTCTCCTCTTTCTCCCATATGCCAAGTGTTTTATGCACCTCTTTGCATCTGCATTTCTGGAATGCAGCAAGACAAACACTGGATATAATCTCCCTGGTCACAGACTTCACATTTTCCAAGCCAGTAGCATTTATTATCCCTTATATTCCACATGCCCTCATAAGTTAGTACAGTGAAAAAAACACAGGGTTTAAAATCAGAAGACCTGGGTGTGAATCCTGGCTCTGTGCCTCTCTGACTCTTTGATCCTAGACATAATATCTACTGTGCCTGGCTTTTACCTTCCACATCTGTAAAATGGGGATTATATTATTTCATGGGATTGTTGTGATTCATGATCAAGTGTGATTGTGTATGTAAAAGTATTTTGTTAACCAAAACATCATATGAATGTTATTTTTGTCCCCAATTAAAATTGAAGGAGGATGAAAGAAGCAGGCCAAGGTAACCCCTGTTCGTCCGTATGATGTGCTCTCAGCCAGCCCATCTGGTAGCCCCATCGTACCTGCCTCATCCTTAACTCCTTCTCCTTAATTCCATAGCAAGCATGACATGATTTGTCTCAGTGGTCAGTGTAGCATCGTTGCTTTTGGGGAACAGTCACGTCGCGATATTATCTGTCAATGTCAAGGTGGAGGATGGAGGTTATGTTCTCTCTTGTCACACATGGTTGGAGACCCAAAGATACTGCATGTTCTGGAATAACACAGTGAAATGCAGTGGACCACGGAGAGATGACCTCCTGGTAATTGTAGAAACCATCAAGTCTTACTGTAAAAAATATCTTAAAAGAATAACGATAAAGTGGTAACTGGAATTAAGAGAACTGCCACAAAGAAGCCAGGTGAGCAGGCCAAGAGGAAGGGTATTCCCTGCCCTATTTAGAAATGAGAGCCACCAGTGGGTCTTTGACACCTTTAAGCCACATCTAAACCAGTGGTTCTCAAAGTGTGTTCCCTGGGTCAGCAGCATAAGCAACATTTGGGGGCTTATTAGATATGCAGACCTACTGAATCAGAAGATATATTTGAACAAGATTCCCAGGTGATTTGTCAGCACATTAAAGTTTGAGAGGTGCTGATCACCAAAGGGTTTCCTATTTCCACTCACCAGCCTCCCTTGGTAGTTCAGAGGCAGAGCAAGAAACAAACAGTCACACTGGGTCAGTGCCCACAACCCTGTCAGCCGGAGCCATGCCAGTGACTGCTGAAGTTCCTCCTGGTGCCAAGGGATGGAAGGAGGAGGACACCTGCACAGCACACTCCCTGCCCCCGAGGAGCAAAGACAGTAGAGAGACAGTCAGCTGCATTCAGACGCACAGCGGAGCGCCAAATGAAGGCCCGAGTGCCTTAGGATCAAAACCTGTGACTTAACCAGTTTTGAACGTCCCTCACCTTGCAGAGAACTGGGCACATAGTAGGGGGTTAGCACATATTTGCTGAGTGACTAACTGTAGAGGAAGGAATCTCTCCTTTTGATTCCATCCCTTCCATAAGCTAGAAGACTCTTGCCACTTTGCTTGGTTGGTTGGATTTAGGACAACTGTTTCCCACTTCTCTTTACCTTTATGAATCTCTTGGATTCTGGACTGTACTTTCCCACTTGTATTCTAGTGTTTAAATATGACTACCACTAATATCTTATGTTACTGAGTATTTCCTATGCACAAGTACCATACTGACTACGTATATTTATTCATTTTATCTGCACCAAGATCACAGATTGATGCTGGTACTTGATTATGTCCATTATATAGATGAGAAAATGGAGGCTCAAAGAGGTTAAACAGCTTACTAACCCAGCTTCCCTAGTTAGTAAACAGTACAGCCAGGAATAAACCCCAACAGTGAGATGCCAGTAGCCACCTTCCAGGTTTTGAATTCATGAGTGTGAATTGCTACGCTGCCTGGACCTCGCGGAGGGCTACTCAACTGTTGGAACTACAGCTCTGGCCTCTGCAGACTGGCCCCTGTCATAGAGTCCTTGCCCCTCCCAGCACCACTGGGCCCACGTTGTCCACATTAGCAGAGGCTGACTGCTGCTGCTCTCTCCCCACCTTGACAAAAATCAGAAAGGAAGGCTATTGTACAATGAGGCCAAGGAAATTCCTATCCGCCTTCTGGGGTGGTCTAGCTTTTGGGTGAATCCCAAAGAAAACCTTCTTCAGATATTTTTTTAACCAGCTCTGAAGTTACTGTTTGAAATAAGTTTGGGAAAGAGGAGGGGGCAACCTCTGTGAGCTTCAGTGCAGTCAAACATCTTTCACTCCCAAGCCCACAAGACACGGTCTTTCCTAAAAGCACCTGTTAGGCATCACCAAGTGAAACTCCAAAGCTGCGGTAATAGCGGTGAGAAGGAAAGGAGAGCAACTTCAAACGAGCCATATACGGCATCTGACTTTCGACAATGAATGGTCCTGCTTCCTGTTGGTGGAGAACCCTGAGCAGCTCAGGCAGCACAATGGTAGGAAAACGCTGAGGACACAACAATAAACCAAGGAATAAACAGCGCCCAGTTTTTTTTTTTTTTCTTTAAATCAACATATGTGGCTTGGTGGATTGTGGTGTTTTATTTATATTGCTATGCAACGGAGGGAAAAAATAAAGGTGATTTCAGTGAAAGGCATTGGGCTATGCCACGCTATCTGATTGTAGTGTCCAAATTTAGACGTGGCAGATGTCAGGAAGGGTTTCATGTCAGACATCAACCATGATAACAGAAATTAATTTAGCGGGGCTCAGGGCTTGGCTTTGCTTTTGTTTTGTTAAAATTCAACGGTGAACACAGTCAGCAGCCCTGGGCCAGGGAGTGCTGTGCTGGCTCTGGCAGGATCTAGTTGAATGTTCATAAAATCAGGAGCACAGCCTGGGGAACTTCAACCAAGTTGCCAGAAGGAGGTTGCAAATCGATTTGTCAAATTGCAGATCACAAAACATACCCCACCCCTGCCTCTGTGTCTGCCTTCTGGGGAGTTCCCAGCAGGCAAGGAAGTGCTGTCACCAGGGGGACCGCCTACCTCAGAAGGGCAGGCATGCAAGCCTCTGCGAATGTGTGTAACTATGGCACTTGAAGTCACAACTAACTGTCCTGTCCTTTCAGGAAAACTGTCCCCTGCCCTCTGCCCCTTCCCCAAACTTCCTGCAAACCACTCCAACTGGGAAAAACAACTTCAGAAACTGGAGGGGGGGGAGAGCTTTTTTTTGGAATCAGGTTCCCTTGGTTACAAGTGAAGGTAGATATGGAGACAATTTATCCCAAACAGTCGCTTTCCTCTCAATCATAGGTACCTGTTCCAGGTGGCCTCCTTCCCTTTGGTTGTACATGCACAGACAAGGAAAACCTGCCGGTGACTGCTGCTGCTGGTCCCCGCTCCCCATCGCCCATGGAACTAGGCGCCAGGAAGGCCCCATATTCCCCCTCCTGGACCCAA